>NC_049204.1:2456753-2589253 GCF_013347855.1 Anguilla anguilla | reverse complement strand
ATTGTGTGGGTCCCCATAAGGTTACAGAATCGGGTGCAGATTGTGTGGGTCCCCATAAGGTTACAGAATCGGGTGCAGATTGTGTGCGTCCCCATGAGGTTGCAGAATAGATCTTTCTGTGAACACGACGCTTGGTGGTGTCCATCACATTGTCTGTACTGTGTCACGAGTCTGTGTTCAGGCACACACAGGAGCTAGAGACTATATTTAGGCTAAATTTAAACCACAAAAAAATTAAGTGAATATAGGAGGTCTTTCAACCTTCCTTTTCCAGCCAGACAAAAAGGCTCTCCTGACTCCGATAAGCCAGGACTAATCCAGAGCTCTGCTGTTGGGGGGGGGGGGGGGGGGGGGGGGGGGATTTGGCCCAAAGAGCAGCGGCCACAATCGGATAAGGTTGCATCCCTTAGATTAGTACAAGAAGATTACAAACAACAGTTAACCACACATTCCCATGTAATCTGCAGTTCCCAAAGTAATAAATAATAAATACATAAATAACTGGCACATTCGTGCATGCCTCAGGCAACAGCACAACAGCGTGTTTGTGTTCAGCCCAGTGTTCTGACAAAAAACACCAGTCTGGGCTGTGAGTGATCAATCCACACGTCCAGGATGACCAGGTTTGAGTCCTAATCTCTACCCTCCCTCGCCTCAAAACAAGGCTAAAAATACTTTCACTTCTTCACACACGTCCCAAAATAGACCAGCGTTTCCCTAAAGCTGAGAAACACCAACTCTCTCTCTCTCACTCTCTCTCTCTCGTAGGCGAAGAAGGCAACAGGAACATTTTATTAGATCACAGAAACACAGAGAGCGATCCACTGAGTGCTCTGGGGGTCGAGCCTGGCATCTCCCACTGCCACACTTGCAAACTTGCCAATAGGCTGCTGTTCACAGCCAGGGGAGAAAAAAAAACAGCCAATCACGGCACAGTCTTTTTTTTAACGGAGAACACTGAGGAGTTTAGAACATCACGGGTCTAAAAATTCCACAGCGGGTTCATGTACAATCACGGGCTCGTGGTTTTTACGAGAAGAATTTCAGACCATTCATATTTATTACACAGGTTCCTCTTTAGGAAAAGTAACACCTGTACAGTACGATCAAGAATACTGGTGACAAGTAAATTCCACTTAAAAAATGGATTACCAATGGGTGGCTTGTTGTATTAGCATTAGTATTTTAGGGTGTAAATCTCAGGGGCTCATCTTGACAGCTGTACCACGGTCAACCCAAAAATCCTAAAATCTCATCCGAAGCAGGACCGAGACGGGTGTGGGACAGGGCAGAACTGCTCTCGTCCGGCAATGCGAGCGTGAAAGCACTGTGCTCTTCCACGGTGGCCATTTAGCTACACATCGTCGCTCCAAGAAAAAAGCCCCACGGCGAAGCACCTGGGCATCGGCCAGGGAGAACACGCGGTGCCGTAGCGTGAAATATGTATAAGCAGATTATTTTTGGACGTACCTCGGGCGTTTTACCTCAGAGCCATTCAAGCTGAATTATTCAGCGTCTGGGAAGGAAGAAATCGTTCTGCACGGCTGTGCTTATACATGAGGTGCCAACAAACAGAAACACGCTTTTACAATTAGCATGGGCGCACCTCATCTACAGCTGCGACGCAACCCTGATTTACTAGAACACGGAACAATGTATCACAAAAAACGGAGGAAATTCATAATGTGAATCAGAGAATCGGAAATAAGTGACATAGCTCAGGAGGTAAGACCGATTGTCTGGCAGTCGGAGGATTGCCGGTTCAAACCCCGCCCTGGGCGTGTCGAAGTGTCCTTGAGCAAGACACCTAACCCCTAACTGCTCTGGCGAATGAGAGGCATCAATTGTAAAGCGCTTTGGATAAAAGCGCTATATAAATGCAGTCCATTTACATTTACAAGTGATAATAAGTGATCATAATTTGCGTGGTCACATAAACATAGTGTTACAAATAGGTATTGAACAAAAATATAAACAAACAGAAACAGCACAGGGCCACTCCATGGCAAGCGGGACATCCACTGTTTTTTAAATGAAACTGGTTTCTCTCTCGGCAGGTCGGAACCTGCAGCCAGCCGCTGTGCGGCTCCTCGCTTGGCTTATCGGGCGCTAGTGTAAATACATGATTAACACGCAGAACTCACGATTCTGAGGGGTGTGTCTTCACCCACTCTCGCCCTCAGCCGATGATGTCATTCCCTCAATGAATTCCACGATGGCATCACCTCATCCGCCTGCAGGTTTGTCACCGAACAAACGTGCCCAGACAATCACCCCAGTTTCAAAGTCCCCACCTGCAGTCACGCGAGCCATAATTACAGGCAAACGGGCCTGTTCAGCACTTTTTACATATGGCCCTGTGCATGCTGGGAAGTCATCTGCTTGCTTAATGGCTGATCCACACCTGTGTGACAGACACCGTTTTGCAACATTTGCACTTGTCGGTGTGTCAATGCCTTGTTGTTGTTTCTTGAACATTTTAAAGCAATCTCATTCCCTTCCTGTTTAAACGTTTCACATTTCTTTACCGTCTCACTTCCTTTATCTGACACTTTATTCTGTTGATTTAACAACATCACACTTTGCGTAGCCTCTGGTTTTAGCAGCTTTCTTTCACCATTAATGAGCAGTAAATAATTCTGTCGGCAGCACATCTACACTCAGTCTAAACCAGTATTAACCTGACCCTCGTGAGTGTATCCATTTACTCTCTGGGCGGCCATCTTAGCACCTCCATCCAGGAGATAAGGAGCGGCGATGTCCGTTTTACTGGACGTAGGCTGCACTGGGAGGACACGGCTGCCCTGCGGTAGGCAGCTGCAGTATGAACAGTCCTCTCCACACTTCAGCTGCTCTACCGGGTCGGCTGACGTGACACAGGCCCCACAAACTCTCCGCTCAGGCCTCGCGGACTCCGCGGCCTCTTAGATGAGAGACCAGGAATTCGGACGCGTGATCGCAGGATTTCCCCGGCTTTGCAACGCAGGCTTCCCGCCGGACAGCAGATGTGCTCATGAGGCCCCCTGGCTCTCCTGCGCAAAGGAGCAGATTTAACACTCAACGCAACCGCCAGCGTAAATTAACACAAGTCTGATAGGGGGATAAGCATTTAACCCTAAACCCAACCTCAACCACTACCCAACAGCATAGTTTGACACTTTTACCTGTTAAATAGAAATATATGTATGTGCTGCTTGCTGGCACATGCTTTTATACCATAAAGGGAATGGGATTCAGCGCCCTTCCACTGATTAGGGGCAGCGATCTCCAGAGCGCCTGTAACACACGGCCTCCATTGGCTGCGCTCAGGTTGTCTTGGAGACCGTTCCCCCGGCGGCGGGCTCGGCGGGATTTGCGGCCCGGGGCCCGCGGCGGTGAACAGCGTCCCGTCCCGGAATGTGTCCCCCGAGCCGCTGGGCGGCCGAACGGGGGGAGAGAGAGAGAGAGAGAGACGGCGGCGGCGGCGAGGCCCGGCACGCTAACCCCGCCGGGAACACCGCTAACGGCTAAAGGGCTACGGCTACTTTACGGTCTTTAAGATTCACGACTCCTCCTGACACCCCCCCCCCCCAAAAAAAGTGAAATACGGACAATAACACCAAACAGATGCTTTTTCTTCCCCCCCCTCTGAACTGCTTTTCTGCTTCCAGTTCAGACACCAAAAAAAGAAGGGAAAGGTGCCCCACAGAACAGAACCCGTCTGACTCAGCTGGATTTGGAGACGCGGTCCGTATATCCACGTCAAGACCGGAGCCTCACGATTCGTCTCACTATCAGGGGGCATCATGGGAGGGCACAAGCTGCTAATTTCCTGCCGTCTTCCTTCCCTTCTAAGAATCTCCAGAAAAAAAAACAGAAAGAGATACTCGGTAAATGTTCCTAATTCCTGGAAGGTGGGAATGGTTTTCACAGCTGATGAGATATCAGAGCAGTGGGGGGGGGTGGTCAGTTCTCACAGCCCATTCTCATTGGCTGATGCACACAAGGGATTCTAGGGAAGAGAAGATCAGTGGAAAAACCCTGCCTATGTTATACAGACGTACAGTCATCTCACTCCGAACATATGCCTTACCCTCAAACTCACAACTAACCACAGTCTTACCACTATCAATAGCAAACAACATATTAACCGTCTGAAGAGAAGGTTTTTTTTGGGATGTTTTAGAACTCCACTGCATTCAGTCACCAGCAGTGACTGTTACATCAGCATTAGAATGTTCAGTTAAGAACATTCTAATCACATATTTGCACCTGCCATAAGAAATTTCATCGACGAGAGAGTTTTCTCTTGGTTATAATTTGCAAGATTGCTACACTCTAAATAAAAAAATTAAAAAACCTCTCAGTTTGACAATTTCCCCACAGGCTATCACACTTCGGGGTTTCAGGGATCCTGCAAGCCCCAAAGCTGGAGCTGGAGTAGTTACTTACTCGAGTGGTCAGTGGTACACTAAATGGCAGCACAGTGCCTTAATATCTCAGGAATCGGGGGAGCAGACGGTGGCGGCTAACTGTGGTCACGCGGGACTTTTTAATTCCTGAGCGGCCGCTAATGATTTCGGAGGCGGGGTCTGAGACGTAGCGGCAGTCTCCAGCCTTTCGCTGACAGGCCTCAGCTACGCCGGCCCGCTACGTAGGAAAGGCCTGCGTTAGCATTCGCGCTAAAGCGGGTGACACGCATCACTGAGGGAGCAGCGTTTGCACTACAACGCCTACGCAGTGAAACGTCAAACGCTGCAGTACTGAGGAACAGGGATGGACAGCATTACAAATTACAGTCATTGGAAAAATGCATCTGCACGAATGCACTTCAAACGCCACCATATAACACCTTTTTTTTCTTTTTTTTTCCTTCTTTTTTTGCATTGTCTAGGCCAGGGCTGCCCAGCCCTGTTCCCTGTACAATTTCATTTCAACCCTAATTTGGCACACCTCTGCTAATTAGCAACTGAACAAGATCTCTAGCTGTTGAATGAGGTGTGAGCTTCATTAGGGTTGGAGTGAAAACCTACAGGACAGTAGATCTCCAGGAACAGGGTTGGGCACCCCTACTCCAGCAGTTGAATGAGGTGTGCTTTGTTAGGGTTGGAGTGAAAACCTATAGGACAGTAGATCTCCAGGAACAGGGTTGGGCAGCCCTGCTCCAGCAGTTGAATGAGGTGTGGGCTTTGTTAGGGTTGGAGTGAAAACCTACAGGACAGTAGATCTCCAGGAACAGGGTTGGGCAGCCCTGCTCCAGCAGTTGAATGAGGTGTGGGCTTTGTTAGGGTTGGAGTGAAAACCTACAGGACAGTAGATCTCCAGGAACAGGGTTGGGCACCCCTACTCCAGCAGTTGAATGAGGTGTGGGCTTTGTTAGGGTCAGAGTGAAAACCTACAGGATGGTAAATCTCCAGGAACAGGGCTGGTTAGCCCTGCCTCTAGACCTCAGTGCTACTGGCATAGCAACCCACACCCCACCATTTTGACTGTAGTTTGTAGACTGTGGAGATATTTTGTGTTTTGTAATGAGACATAGTTTATCGCACCCCCTGCAATCCGTGTACTGGAACTACAGCTGCGAGCGCCAACCGGTGGAGAAACTCCACGTGAATTCGCTGGATAAAAGCGCGAAAAAGAGCGAAACACATTCCTCTTTGGAAAAAAAAACGGCAGACTAGTCACACAGGACCCAGCGGTTCTAGTCGTAGGGTGCTGTAAAGCTGCAGAGGAGCAGATTTCTCACATTCGGCTACTGCTTAAACTCTAAAAATGTGTACCCGTGTACCCACCTCCCCCACCCCCCCCCCCCCCCACCCCCTCATTTATGGTTTCCCTCAGAAGTCAGACGGAAAGGAGGCGTCTTCACAGAAACGCCCGTCCCGTCCCACCGAGGCGGCCGCAGAACCAGAAAAAAACAACAATAATGCGACCGACAGCTAAGCGGCTCGAGAGCTTCGGGGACCCGTTTACTGTAAGCGACTAAAAAAAGAACGAGAGAACAACAGGAACAACACGAAAGAGAGAAAAGAGAGCGGAGGATGCCGTTTCCAGCCACTTCTCACACACCACGCAAACAACAACAGCACTTCCTTCCCAGCACAGCGGCATGCATCCGGAGAGAGAGAGAGAGAGAGAGGCCACAGAGAGTCTGAGAGTCTGAGCTTCAAAGAAGCAGTTTTTTTTGTGGGTGTGTGTGTGGGTGTTGAGTGGGGGGGGGGGGGGTCTTTACCATCTCACGGAGGGTTTCGGTTTGAATCTTTGATCTGAGCTAAAGTGTGCCAGCAGAGAGGGGGAAGCCCAAACAACGCATCACTTCCTGTTCATGTTACCTCTCCCATCTTCCTCCCCTACTCCTCCTCTTCCTCCTCCATATGCCCTGGAGTTTATGAATTCAATAACGTGTTTTTTCCCCCCTCTCTACCCTGGCAAGGGAAAGTGCCCCCCCCCCCCCCCCCATCTCATTTGCACCACGGGACCCTGCATCCTCACGCAAGGACACCGCACGCAAGGCTGGCCCTCCCCACCCAACACTTTAAACGCCGCACGAGCTGTTTCCATGACCACAAACTCAAAAATATCCGCCATTTCTTCCCTCGTATTTCTCTTCACAATGATTTGATTTCCCTGCACATTACTAGTACTGTTTTTTTTTGGCGGGGGGGGGGGGGGGGGGGGGTATTACGTAGGCTTTGATTTGATTTCTCCCTGTGTGTTCCATTACTGACAACGTTTCCCAGGAGACTGTACAGCCACAGGGCCTTCTGCCCACAGGGCTCACAAAGCAGACCCCTTGAAGACCACTCTATCCATGAGGCTCAGACCAAAGGCTCCTTGTAGGCCCCTTTTAGGCCCCTTGTAGGCCCCTTCCCAGGAGCCTGAATGTGAGATTTGGGCCTTCGGTCCCTCCAGCAGGGCTCAGATCAATATTAATTCTGTTATTGACCTGCTGCCCCTTCTATGCACAGGACCCCTGGGGGCTTTTAGAGAACAAGTGAAGTTTACGCAAGCCCCGCTGCTCCACCATGAATAATTAAACACACGAGCCCGCGTTCTGTCAGGGAGCGCGACCACACGGCACCGGGGCCATGCACGAGCAACACGCTTCATCACGCGAAACAAGAGTTCCCACGGCCGCAGGCCCGCCAGGTTATCGAACACGGGACGGGCGCCCAGCGTTCCAGTCCTGCGCTCCACGAGGAAGGCTACCTTCGAAGGAACCCCCAAAATTACGTGCCAAACGAGGAACAGGAAAACGGCCCTTTCCTTAAAACAAAGCACCCCCATTTCCTACCATTACAAAAACATGGACATAAACATCTCAGTGTGGGACGCGTTGATTCCATTTATAGACCCGCATTATAAAGTTAGTCCGCACTTCACGATGTAATTAGCACAAAGAGTACACACAGAAAGACACCGCCCTGCAAGCTATAAAAAAAAAACAATAATTTCCTCTCATCTACTGAAGGAAGACTGGTGGTGCCAGTCCTATGGTGCACTTTAATTTATCCCTGACAAAAGCATATTAAAGAAGCAAAGAAGGGAGGGAGGAAACTTTAAATAACTTTCGTATCGCATACCGGACACATCTTTCACGGTCAGGGAAGACAAATATGCGAAATGAAATTGGAGCATTACTTATGTCGATAAGATAAGCACAGTCGTGCACAAAATATCTGCCAAAATTCTCATCAACCTAATCAAAGAAGCCAAGATTAGTCTAGGGCGGGAATATTTTATTGACATAAATTTTTTCAGATAACACACTACCTTCTTCCGGAATGATCTTAAGGAGCCGCGGAGAGACGGGCCAAAGTAACTGCTGAAGTTGGCTAAAACTAGACGCTGGCAGCTAATGAATGAATATGCTCCACGATTCCAACCTTAATCTTATTGGACTACCTCGTTATGGTGATGTAGGTTTATTAATATGTAGCGCAATCCTATTTGCTTTGGTTACCCTACTTGTTAAAAAAAACAGCTGGGATTTAAAGGATGTATCAGCCCCCCCCCCCCCCCGTAAACATCTTTGACGCTTAATACCCCAGAAAGGGCAAGAGGGCAAATACTCTCAGAACTTTGTACAGAGCTGTGTGGTAAATGCAAAGCTATGTAAGGCTTAATTTTAAAAACAAAACTTTAATACAAGTAAAACAGTGAAGTAAACCAGTAACCTGCTTCTATCATTACTTTTTCTAGATTAATTTCCTTTTCCTATTCTCTTAAACCCCTTAAACTAATCTCTATGGCAACATCCTAGGAAGAACTGCAAATGAAAATGTTCAAAATAAAATTTTATAATTGAGCCACTCAAATTAGACGTTGAGGAAGAACTTCCTCATAAATGCGTTTTAAGGAATGCTTTAAGGACAGAATTTCCCAGGCAGGGCAACTTGATTAAGTCTGTAAAAAGCAAACAACAGTCAATTGCGTTTTTTACCCAAATTTCTAAAGACAGTCATTTTGAAGAAACAATAAGTGGATTGTTTTTTGAGCCTTAATCAGGTTGTTTGTTCCCGTCTTCTGGGAACACTTCTGGTCTCGTTGTAGCATTAGAGAATCCAGTCTAACTCCCATCTCCCTCTCCCAAGATAAACTGTTGGCAGAATGTTCTCTTTCAATATCCGAGCAAACAAATTAAATCTGAAGTGACAAGATTTTCAGCTGCCAAGATTAAAACATGCCTCCTTCGACTTCATTACCACATACTTGTTCCAGCTTTTCGGAATTTTCCAAATTCAGTGGTTCATGTTGGAGGACGAGATTCACGCATGGCCACACTCTTCACGAAACACATTCATCAGACGGCACTCACTTTCTCTCCCAGAGTCGGTGGGGCGAGAAAATGTGGACAAACACGGTGGACTAAACTTCAGCTGCTCAGAGTCCAGGGAAATTAATACTTCATGCATCACCACCTTTAAATGCAGCATGAGCTAATGAGCTAGCTACAGCGGGTCCCCACAAACCCGGTTTTGTACGATCTAAACAGCTGCATGAGCTTATGATATGACCCTGCTACAGTGGGTCCCCACAAACCCAGTTCTGTCCCATCTAAACCACTGCATGAGCTAATGATAAGACCAGCTACAGTGGGTCCCCACAAACCCAGTTCTGTCCCATCTAAACCACTGCATGAGCTAATGATATGACCAGCTACAGTGGGTCCCCACAAGCCCGGTTCTGTGCCACATCTAATCCGCTGCATGAGCCAATGACAGCACACCGCTACGGCGGTTCCCTGTGATGAAGCCGCATTAATCTCCGGCCCCACATGGCCGACAGACGGGCCGTTTACCGGATTATCAGACAGGATGTCACAGCCCACTCTCATTACATCACCGTCCTTCCACCGTCCAAAAGCAATGTGTGTGTACACTGGGTGTGTGTGTGTGTGTGTGTGTATGTGTGTGTGTGTGTGTATTTGTGCATGTGCATGTGTGTATGTGTACACTGGGTGTGTGTGTATGCGTGTGTGTGTCTGTGTGTATTTGTGCATGTGTGTGCGCATGCACATGAGTGCATGTGAGTGTGTGTGCGTGCATGTGTATGAGTACATGTAAGTGTGTGTGTGCATGCGTGTGTGTGAGTTAATGTACATATGAGCGTGTGTGTGTGTGTGTGTATCTGTGTAAATGTGGATGTGAGTGTGTGTGTGTCTATGTAAATGTGGATGTGCGTGTGTGTATGTGTGTGTGTGTGTATCTGTGTAAATGTGGATGTGAGTGTGTGTGTGTCTATGTAAATGTGGATGTGCGTGTGTGTGTATCTGTGTGTGTGTGTGTATCTGTGTAAATGTGGATGTGAGTGTGTGTGTGTGTCTATGTAAATGTGGATGTGAGTGTGTGTGTATCTGTGTAAATGCGTGTGTGTGTGTGTGTCTGTGTAAATGTGGATGTGAGTGTGTGTGTGTATCTGTGTAAATGTGGATGTGAGTGTGTGTGTGTGTCTATGTAAATGTGGATGTGTGTGTGTGTGTATCTGTGTGTGTGTGTGTGTGTGTATCTGTGTAAATGTGGATGTGAGTGTGTGTGTGTATCTGTGTAAATGTGGATGTGAGTCGGATTATGAGGTAATCTGCCTCAGTGCCTCCAAACCTCCTATCGTGAGCTGAGCAAACCCGCCCACCATCCAAGCCACAGGACCAATCGCGCGACTCCGCTCAGACACCCTGACCACACCCCATTGGGACATCCTTCAGCACTCCGGCACTTTGGACGAGCTGAAAGGACTTTCAGTAATAAACAAGGCGGCCTACTGCCACAGCTTTGGACACCAAAATGAAAGGCATGCTAGACGCCAGAACAACATACGCGGAGATCTCATTCTGCTATAACTGCTACAGCTACATAAAAGCTGTGCTGAGGCTCATGGGAGTTTAGAGTCGAAGCCGGCGGCCAGAGTCTTTGAAAGGTGAGATTCGACAGGCATCTGGTTCGATGCACCATCAGAGCTGCCGCCTTGTCTCTGGGGCTGACAGTGGCAGATGGGTTTTTGAAGTCAGGAGGAAAATTTCAGAGGCCCTTCAACCCCCCACACCCCCCCCCCCCCAAACACGAAAATCCCCAAATACTGATGCAAAGGCTACAGCCTCCACACAGCAACCGGGACAACGTGAGCACTTTTAAAAGGTTGTGAGGTCCGACTCCTTTACTCTGTGTGAAATAGATTAACGTGTTGGGGAAATTCCCAGATGCCGGTTTACTAAGCCTGCACTGCCCCCTGGTGGACACTGGTGGTCCTAACTGATGATGAAATTAATTAGGCTGGTCTTTAGGCTCAAATAATTGACCGTGGTAACTTATGGCACCACTTGTACCCGCAGGCTAATAACTTTAACCATGTGAACCAAAAACTTTTAACCAAATGCTAAACTGCTGACTTGAACGACAGTAGCGCAATGAGAGAGTTGTTTATCACGTTTACCCATGGAGCCATTGACCAGCTGCCATCAGCTCTTAATTCCACGCTGCTCCATCAGCGGACACTAATTTAAGCGGCAATTTTGCTTACATCATGCATTTATATCTGTATGTGATTAGCATGAAAATTGGTTATTTTATTTGTATTTTCCTTTGCAAATTATCTTCTGACTGCATTACTGCAACAGTGGAAACTGCCATGTTTTTTTTCCATTTCCTTTCACGCTGGAGTTGAAAATTATACTATTTGTTCCAATTCAGTTGCGTTTGTCCACAGAGTCTTTCTTTGGTACTGGATCTGCAGAAAAGCTGCAGGTTCGAATGCACTTCTGTATTTCACCAGTTCTTGGGTTCTGTTTTTTTTTGGCATGAAATCTGTCTGTCTCCTCCATGGGGCTTTTGACCTTCCCCCCCCCCCCAGACCCCTCCCCCTCTTCCTGCCCACGTCACTACAACCCGGAGGCCCAGAAGCATCTCCTCATCCCTCCCCATCTGGAGATAAATACACAATCCTCTGCCTGGAGCCTGGGCTCCCTCTTCTTTATCAGCAGGGCTATAACCAGCCCATCCATTCCGGCAATCTACTCCAACAGATACCCCATCACCTCACCTATTACCCGGCAGACTAACCCAACTTTAACCCCTGACACTCAGCCAGCAAGTGGATGGGTTCCCCCTCTATAGCCAGGTTACTGCAGAGAGATTTTTTTACCTCTTTCCCCCTCAGCACTGGGGAGTCTTTTTTTCCCAACCTCAATTCCTTTTGGGTGTTCAGGCCACCGTCAAACTGTCACCAGGCTTATATGTGGCAGTTTCTCAGAAAAGCCTCGCAAATAAAAACCGAATTGAATTGGAAGTGGATGACTGCTACTTTGATGTACGGCCGGGATACCGAGCGAACAAAGGAAATGTTTTATGGTTATCGCCGCAATTTCCATGGCAACAATAAACCGAACCTTTTCTAAAAAACAGGGGAAGGTGATAAAATCTCTGACCTGATGCGCACTTCTATTCTGCAGCTCTGTCTCCCCGTCATTTTTACTGCACATAATAAAAACGCCGTTCTGAAGAGAACCCGTGACTACTGTTTGCACCACATACACTCTAAACAATGTTCCATCACTTATCACTAAAATGTCAGCTATTCGCTACCATAAAGCAATACTGGAATCATTAGATTACCCATTTACTCAGATTCCCCAGAACCTAGTCAATCACTCCACTGAGTTTCAACTTTGGTTCACATGTTTCTTAGCTAAAAAATATATATATACAAGTTCTTAAAAATGACAAATGTGAATCAGAACATTTATAACAGGGCAATTTGAAACATGAACAATGAAATATTCACTGACTACTTTTTATGATATGGGAGATTAAAGCAAAATGGACTTCAGTAAAACTTAATGTCTATCATAAATCAGGAGTGTACAGTTCCAGTCCTGGAGGGACGCATGCATGTTGGTTTTTGGACCTGCCTCAGAACTTAAGAGCTTAATTTAAGTCCTTGATTGGCTAGAGAGTTCACACTTACTTCCAAAGCCTACACCTTCTGCCGATTCACAGGGAATCACAAAAACCTGCAGACACTGCAGCTGCCCAGGACTGGAGTTGTGCATTCAAGTCATAAATCAGGTGGACACGAGAGGGTGTTGGGTTGCTAGTCAGTACTGCCAGCTAGTTTCAAGAGTGAACTGGTGACACCAGTTGGATCTCCTCTGTGGTCTAAATTTTTTTTTTTAAATGACAAGATCTCAAGCACCATCCATTTCAATCACTCACTGAACCATGTGTCCATTCTTTAGGAAGGTATGCACACAACCCGATGTTACCGTTCCAGACCTACCTGGTACAGAAAGGTCGCGTCCATGAGCAGTTCGGGCAGCATCTTCTCGCCGAGCTCTCGGCTGGCCTCGTCACTCACAAAGTGAAGCACGAGCGCTTCACCTTCCAGGAAGCTGCCGTGCTTCGCCATGGACCTCACGGCTACCTGGAATTTTGCTTGCAGCCCCCTACTCTTGTCCACTTTGGTAAACATCATGAGCGCGTGGTATTCAACTGACGCAGGACTCGCGTCCCCCTGTCGCGCGGCGTCATCTGCCTCAAAAGCAATCTTCGATTCCTTATGCTCCGGTCTGGTGTCTAGAGAAAGGTCTGCGTCGTTTCGGTTCGCGTTCTGGCTAGCTTGGGACTGTCTGATGCGTTTAGTGGTGCTGGAAAAACTGTGCCGCTCCGAACCAAAGTAGTAGAAGGCAACCACGGCCAGCGCGGCTGCCAAGAGCAGTACCATTTGGTAAGATCTGAAGGTACTCATCCTTGCCATAGTGCTAGAGAGGATCCTCAGGAAACCCATGGCAGGCACGGACGCGTACAAATATCCTGTTTTTGCAACTGATGAAGTGTGAGCACGGCTTCCTGCACACCGGGGTCCCCTGATGGCGTATTTAGCTGAAGGAACAAGCCATACATCAGCTAATCTGGGCTTGGCCGGCAAGTCAAACTCAGTCACCCACTTCTCTGTGCAGAAGGTTTATACGAATGCCTGGACCCACTGGCTTCTGCGTTGTGTACTCGCCCTCGCCACGGTCACCTCGGTGCAACTGTCATCGGCTTACTTGTCCACTCCAGGCGTGTAAGCAGCCCAACGGCAGACATTCTGTACAGTTCTGAAAAAGAAAAATTCGGCAGTTACCCAGTTGAAGCTTTTCTCGAGCAGACTGCACTTGAAAGAAGGCAGCCAGCCAGCTGCAGTTCTGTTACGTTTGGCTAGCGAGCTTGCGAATGACTTCTGCTACGTCCTAGTAGACAGATGATAAATGATATGTACAGACAGATTAATGATTTCCATATCCCAACGAACATATTGCACGCACATGTAGGCTATTTATTTATTTGCAGTGCACGCAACTTAGCTGGATACCCGGACGAAAGCATTAACCACCGTTCTATTACAAAACAAACCGAAGCAACAAGTTTAAACTGCCTTAATTGACCTAAATATAGCTAATTTATCGAAAACTTATTTGCGGCACTCCCAGAGTAACATATGTTAACTGTCTAACGTAGCTGGACTGACTAACCTTAGCTTACAGACACGCTTTCAAGCATTTCGTACTGATCAAAAGTACTTGTCAGTGGGACCTACAAAAACACCTTCTTTTCCCACTTTTCGCGTTCCTCTCATTTTGTATACACTACATATGTTTTCGGGGTGATTATGAGGAAAACCCAGTTAGCTCGCTAATCAGATACATACCACCGTCCAAGAGCAGGCAGCCATAACGTGATAGTGAACGTTAAGTTATTTCGAATTAGCCGTGGACTACAATACCCACAATACAAAGCCATAAGGTCTGCAACTTCAATTTGTGGCAGTCGAGTTAATTAGCTATCATTTGTATTTTTCTCCAGTCGGTTATATTGTTTAGCCTGGTTTGATTAGCAGCAGTGCATATTTTACATCTTGGAGCGTACTTATGTCGCAAGCTATTTTGCTACCGGCGTAATTTTTTTGTATATACCGATATCCACAGTTGGCTCCGCTCTTCCTGCAGTTGCAGCAGATTTACGGCAGCTTGTCTGACATGATCCTGTTGCTAGGGGGTTATTTTAAGCGTCTTCCGTATTGATGGTTGCTAGCTGGCAAGCTATGTGGGTGTTCACGTTTCAGCTTTGCAATGGGCAAAATCATATGAACTTAATATTATTTTCGTGGTAAATATATTCAAATGTAATATTCTGATGAGACTACAATGTGGAAAAGGTAATGCAATTTCACAAGTCTTATTTGGGGCTATGTAGCTAGCAATCTAAACATAAAGACCTCTTGATCAAGGCCCGATTGTGGCAAAATAAAACTTAGCCTGGTCTAATTAGGAAATCTGAAGGTTATTTTATTCAGTTATCGATAGCTAAGTAACGTTAGATCTGTCATTACCTAACGTTGATGCGGCTACGTCGTAGCTATACTACGTTATATGTGGTAAAACATGCATATTATTAGTAAGATACCCATCGTTAACCTGCTTGCATGTTTGGCTTGAAATCTAACGGTAGGTAGGTAGCTAGCTAGCTGGCTAGAGTTAGCATTCAGTTGTATTCGTAGCATGTCAAGTATATAGTTTCCAAGATAACTTTAGCTAGCTAATAGAATAGCTACCTACCTGGCTAGCTAGCCATTTGTTACCTAAATGTAATATATGTAACGCTCACTTGCAAGCTGGAGAACAAAATTGTATTGCAGTTAGCTAGCTGTGCTGTTTTGATTTGAAACGACGTCTTTTGCGACGTATGCTAACGAGACTGCTAATTACCTGTTATAAAAGTTAACGTTATTGTTCAGTTTCGCTAGCAGTCTGCACTTATGTGCGTTGACTAATGTTAACGTTAGACATTTGTCAAAATTAGTTGGATTTTATCTAGCAACCAAACTGACTTGATATGCACAACTTGGTAACTCGTACTACCGCACAGATTAGCTAGCTATGCTTCTAAGACCTAGCTGTTAGTTGTAATTATTGATTCAGCAACTATCGATAACTCCTGTCAATTTTCTGTTAGAATCTGCATATGAATACCAAGAGAACATTCGATATGGGGGACGTTCTGGCTTATGAAGCAGATCTTCTTGGAATGGTTAAGGAGGTATGTATTCATTCATCCTCAATAAATCCTTAACTGAATAACCCAGCATAGTCATTTGTAGTAATTTAACTGGATCATATTGTATTTTGTCTTTGAAAACCCAAGAGCTTAAATGGAATTCTGTCTTCTGCACTAACTCCGTACGCAGCTGACGTTTGTGTTTCTGTTTTGCACTTGTCTATTCTGCAGTTTCTCAAGTTTGGTGAATTTGAAGAAACGGTTAAGCAGTTTGAGAAGGAATGCAAGGCCAAAGGGAAACCAGTTCCGAAGGTTTCGGGGAGCATCTTGAGCAATTCTAAAACGTTAATCATACAGGTAAAGTCCAGACTAGTGTAGTTTGTTTTAAGTTCTACTTCTTACCTGTGCTGCCACTGAACTGCCATCGCCCTTTTTAATGCATTTTAACAGAAAGACCTCTTCAGCTCCTTTGAAGACGGGGACTGCAAAGTGTTCTTTGAGCTGTGGAACGGGAACATCCCATCCGATGTTCGGGACTTTGACCCTGTGGCACAGAAGCTGGAGTTCTACCTGCACATCCACTTCGCCATCTACCCTCTGAAATACTCTGCAGGAGGACCTGTAAGCCTCCCACCCAGAGCAGACGTTTTAACTCAATCAAAAAAAAAAAAGAATCTAAATAACTTTATTTATCCGTCAGAAACTTCATTTGTGTAAAAGCGTCAGTGCATACACGACACATAATGCAATTTCACAAGTCTTATTTGGGGCTATGTAGCGGTTATGTGTCTGTGCATTTGGGGCTATGTAGCGGTTATGTGTCAGTGCATACACGACACATAACCGGACAAAGGACAGACACGGAGTAGACAACATACTAGTACAGCTTAAAACAGCTTTAACTGCCCCCAACATGGCAAAATATTTCCTTTTGGTCTGTTGTGGATTGGGAATGTTTCTCAGTTTGAAAATGTTTTTCTTTCCTTTATGTTTTGTATTTTAAGGTTGTCCTATTTACAGTTGTTATTTGACATTTTAAATTAAAAAGTATCTTATGTTTAGTTCTCCACAAGAATAAGTTACAGTTACAGTAGGAGTTTAGCCAACAGATGTCCCCATTGCTCCAAAAACCCTTTTACAGGAGGAGCGACACCATGTGACAGAACGTCCTGATGCGTTTGCATAGTCTTGGCCAGATGAGCTTCGACCTGCTCTTTAATTCAGATTTTGAACGTGGCTGAATGTAGCACAACATGTGGATTTAACCCTGAACATCGTGTCCTGTGCCATGCTAATTCTGGAATGTTTCTTGGGTTTCTGTGAAAGTGCTGTGGCTCTCTGTCCCTCTCTGGCCCCTCAGGACAGGGTGGATTTTGAGGACAGGATCAAGCACTTTAAGCACTACCTGGAGACGAGAGGAGCTGCGCTCAGCCAGACCACCGAGTTCCTGCCCTTCTACGCCCTGCCCTTCGTGCCCAACCCCATGGTTCACCCGGCCTTCAGAGCCCTCTTCCAGGTGCTTCTGCGTTCCGCGTCCTCGCCTGAACACATACGTAGAACACTGAACTGAACGCATATGTAGCACACTGACCTGAATGCATACGCAGCACACTGAACTGAATGCATACGCAGCACACTGAACTGAATGCATACGCAGCACACTGACCTGAATGCATACGCAGCACACTGAACTGAACGCATACATTGAACACTGAACTGAACGCATACGCAGCACACTGACCTGAATGCTTACGTAGAAGGTACTATACATGCTGAACTGAAAGCATACTTAGAAGGCGCTACACCCTGCACACTGAACTGAAAGCATACGCAGAAGGTGCTACACCCTGCACACTGAACTGAAAGCATACGTAGAAGGTGCTATGCCCTGCACACTGAACTGAAAGCATACATAGCAGGCGCTATGTTCCATGCAGTCAGCAGAAGATGCTTAGACTTTTCCCATTCCTGGACCACTCAAGAGCCAGTTGCACATTGCCAGTTGCGTTGGCACTGCCATTTTGTGGATTAAGTGCCAGATCGTGGGGCCCATCTGTACCGTAGCTACCCAGCAGCTTCTATGCTACTTTACATTACAGGCATTTAGCAGATGCTGTTATCCAGAGCGACTTACACAACTTTTACATAACATTTACACTGCATCGGTTTATATATACTGAAGAAATGCAGGTCAAGTACCTTGCTGGAGGGTACAACGGCAGTGTCCTACCCGAACCTATGAGCTTTAGGTTACAAGACTAGTTCCTTACCTGTTATACTACACTGCCGCCCCATGTACAATCTTAGAGAAGAGCATGCCATTTAAATGAAAATAAATATGTGTGTGTGTGTGTAATATACGCCGATGTCTTAACGCCTAATTTCCTCTCTATTCAGGAGTCGTGGATGCCGGAGTTGAGGCGAAAGCTGGAGCGCTTTTTGTCATCGACTCTGAAAGCCTCGAACGCTCCCAGGCTGTTCGCTCTGTGCGTATCCTTTGCAAAACGGCGGCGTGCGCTTCCTTCGTTCGCTGTCCGTACGCGTAGGAAGCAGATGAGCAGGCTCGGCGTGACCTTTCCAAGCATGCAGTCGCGCGCGGCTTGAGTTTTTTTTCATTAAGTGAGCACGGGGCCCGCTCGTTTATAATCGCCGCGTTCGAGGTCTGTGTGTCGTCTGGGAATACAAAGCAGCCGCATTCTCTCTGAAAATGAGCAAACACAAGAGCCGGCGAGTAAGGACCAGCCGCGTTGGAACAATGCTTTTGACTTCAGACAAAAAAAACGAAACTGAGTTTCTGTTTGCTCTGTCTCTCAGACGCAGATTTAAAGCTTTTCTCTCTTTCTCTCGACAAGTAAACACAACATTAGTATGCTCACGCTGAGCCCTGCTTGTATTTTTACCCAGCTTGGACAAACTCTTTCTGGGCAAAACACAAAAGCAAAAAAAACAAAGTCATATTTTACTACTGCTGTGAAACTTTGGGCTCAAAGGAAAATCTGATTGTACCCCAGAACCACAAGACGTAAGTGGTGTAAAGCTAAAAAGACAGACGGGATATTTATGACAATGTATTAAACAATTGGGGCTTTATTTGTGATATGCTGTGTTGGTTTTCCTTCCTTTGTTCATTGAAAGAGAAGAGACCATTTTATTTCAGTGAGTGGCAGAGGTTTGGCGTCATGTAGCCTTTACCTGTCCCAGCACCTGTACACTCGGGGAGTTACATCAGTCTTAATGCTCAAGACTGTAACTACATACATGTGATCCTGGCTTCATACAGGGATGAGTTTACAGTAACTTTCCTGGTATAATCACGGTGGACGGACGTGCTGTGTTATGATGGCTAACGTGGCTCGTGTTCATCCGGAGAACGTGTTTGAGTCTTTGTGTGGCGATTGGCTGTTTCCTTAACGGCAGGAACTCAGAAGGAGAGCGCAAAAGGAAATAAAGGTGATGTCCCTTCCTGTCAGCGAGGCAACACAACACATGCATCGTCTCAAATACAAAATGCTTGCAAAAGGATGTTTCACACATATTTTGAATAAGCTTTATTTAAATATGCTTGTACGAGCACGAGTAACAGAAACGCATTTGTGTTGTGAAATATAGCGATTATGAGTACATGCATTAAATATGAACACCAGTTTTTTGTTTCTGTGCTGTAATATGCAAATACTCTTTTTAAGCTGTTCTGTAAGCGAGAGCGTGGTGACTGCATGCGTGTGTAAAACGGACTGCGTGCGTGCATGCGCGGGTGCATGCGCGTGCATGCGATGGTGTGACCCGGGCGCGCTGTGTCTGCAGAGGAGCTGCAGCAGCTGCAGCAGCAGCTAGCCGAAGCGGAGCGGCGGGCAGCCAGCGGCATGCGGCGGTTGAATAAGCTGCAGGCCGACTACCACAACCTGATCGGCGTCACGGCCGAGCTGGTGGACTCCCTGGTGGCCACCATCAGCGGAAAAATGGTGAGCGTCACACTCCAACTCCCCCCTGGCCCATCTCTCCTCGTTCAGCTCTGAGTCACGTTCCCCGCCCCCGAGGGCTTCTGGGATACGTCAGCCCCGCGTCCTCCCCGAGGGCTGATGGGATGCATGCGCTGTTGTTGTTGCAGATCTCCCCAGAATACCTGCAGAGCATCTGTGTGCGTCTCTTCAGCAGCCAGATGAGGCACAGCACAGCTCAGAGCATCGACTTCACCAGGCCGGGCACTGTAAGTCTCACCTGTGTACCTGTACACCTGTGTACCTGCGTACCTGTGCCCCTATGTACCCGTTATACCTGTACACCCGTGTACCTGTATACCTGTGCAACTGTACACCTGTGTACCTGTATACCTGTGCACCTGTACACCGGTATACTTGTGCAAATGAGTACCTGTTTGCCTGCACATGTTTACCTGTACTCCATACACCTGTGTACCTGTACATCTGTTTACTTGTACTCTGTTCATCTATGCACCTGTGTACCTGTGCCCCTGTATGCCTGTGAGACCTGTATACCTGTGTACCTGTGCCCCAGTACACCTGTGCACCTGTATCCCTGTGCAGCTGTGCAGGAGGGGATGTCTGTTTCCCCTGGCCCCTGCCTGTGACACATATTAGCTGCTCTCTCTTAATATGAGTGACCTTTGGATAAAACCACGCTCAGTACTTCTCCATAAAAAAAGCAATCTGTCGCAATTAGTATTCAGTGATGGGGAGATGTTCCTCATTGTTCTTGTGTCGCTTGTGTGTTATATCTTGGCACACCTGTGTTTAAAAAAGAAATAGTGTGTTGCCATGGTTTCTCCATACTGAGTGCTGTATTGTCTTTGTTGTATCAGTAAAATGTTTATTATTCTATGCATGCACTGTATACGGCGTAAACATTTCCATCAAATGCTTACTGAAAGGTAAAACTGTATTATAATTGTTTCTCACCATGCTAAATTTATCTCCACCGAGCTGAGAACTTTTCAATCCCCAGTGCAAAGTGCAAAATGGCTTTTAGGGCTTGCAGAGTCCAAGCCTTTTTAAAATCAGATTTTTCTGCACCGGATTCCTGTAGATTTTCCCAATGACATGTAGCTGACCAAAGGAAAAAAAAAGCCACACGTGCTTAGACTTCGTGATTTCACTTCCTGTTTTACGTAACACACGCTATGAGAGCTGCCTGCCGAATACTGCTCGTGATGTCATGTGATGCGAGCGCAGTATAAAATGGAGTCTCGGTGTCGCTTCAGGTCCTCTCGCAGCCCTACGGCCGAGCGGGAGGCTCGTCTCTCTCTCTGTGTGCAGTTCTGTGAATGTGTCTCTTCCATTTCCATGCCTTACCTAAAATCTCTGATGGCTTCTCTTCTGTCGATGTCTGTGCATTAAGGGATATTACTCTTTGAGCCCATACAATGACAATGATGATGGATATGTAAGTTGCTGAAGTTTCATTTTTTTCATAACCCCCCCCTCCCGTCTTGCTTGCTCCCTTCCGGTCTTGCCCCCTCACCCCCGTCCTTTGCATCCTTCCCTTTTGTCTGTATCGTACGTCCACATGTTCTCACCCCCCACCCCCATCACTCTGTCCTAGTTCAATGGGATTATCTGTCCATAGTCCTTCATTGTTAAGATGATTGTCTTCGTTTAGATGGGATCCAGTTCGTTTGTCCTATCCCAGAGGGAGTACTTTATTTATTTATTTTAAAGTACCTTGCCCCCCCACCTGCCCACTTTGTTTATTGACCACCTTTTAAAAAAGAAAACCCCCTGCCCCCCCCCTCCCACTTTTTATCATTTTTTATTGATCTGTAACCTACGTATTCCTGTATTTACATGCAGAATTAATGTTCATGTGCTATAAGCCAGATATACGATTTGGCACGTCTTGGCGCCATCGTGTCTCTGCAAAATCCCAATCTAATGTCTGGAAGCGCCGCATTTAAACTGTCAGCATTAATTCACAGTTATGTAAGCCTTTATGTGTTTGTGTGGGAGTTTTCTACCTCAGCACTCCACGTAACTTTATATTTACTCAATGTGAGGGCCTTTCCGCCGATGGGGAGAAACTGGACCTGCGGAGCCTGATGTGTGTCAGTAACGTCTGTGCGCAGGGAGCGGATTATGGCGAGGTTAATGACGCAGTCCACACAGGCGGCAAACAGCCAGCTCGCTCGCCCCGAGCACCGCGGAGACAGGGCGCACAATGGTCGCCATGGACTGTCGCCGAACAAAAAATGGAGAATTCCGTGCGATAGTGAGGGCGTTTACGACTTTCCCTGGGCGGCTCATCCCTCTACGGCTTTGTTCCTCTGTTCCAGTGTGTGGATGGGCCCCGTGGTCTGGTATCTGTTAAGGCTCTGCTCCAGTGTGTGGATGGGCCCCATGGTCTGGTATCTGTTAAGGCTCTGCTCCAGTGTGTGGATGGGCCCCGTGGTCTGGTATCTGTTAAGGCTCTGCTCCAGTGTGTGGATGGGCCCCGTGGTCTGGTATCTGTTAAGGCTCTGTTCCAGTGTGTGGATGGGCCCCGTGGTCTGGTATCTGTTAAGGCTCTGCTCCAGTGTGTGGATGGGCCCCGTGGTCTGGTATCTGTTAAGGCTCTGTTCCAGTGTGTGGATGGGCCCCGTGGTCTGGTATCTGTTAAGGCTCTGTTCCAGTGTGTGGATGGGCCCCGTGGTCTGGTATCTGTTAAGGCTCTGTTCCAGTGCGTGGATGGGTCTGGTATCTGTTAAGGCTCTGTTCCAGTGTGTGGATGGGCCTCATGGTCTGGTATCTGTTAAGGCTCTGTTCCAGTGCGTGGATGGGTCTGGTATCTGTTAAGGCTCTGTTCCAGTGTGTGGATGGGCTCCGTGGTCTGGTATCTGTTAAGGCTCTGTTCCAGTGTGTGGATGGGCCTCATGGTCTGGTATCTGTTAAGGCTCTGTTCCAGTGTGTGGATGGGCCTGGTATCTGTTAAGGCTCTGTTCCAGTGTGTGGATGGGCCTGGTATCTGTTAAGGCTCTGTTCCAGTGTGTGGATGGGCCTGGTATCTGTTAAGGCTCTGTTCCAGTGTGTGGATGGGCCCCGTGGTCTGGTATCTGTTAAGGCTCTGTTCCAGTGTGTGGATGGGCCCCGTGGTCTGGTATCTGTTAAGGCTCTGCTCCAGTGTGTGGATGGGCCCCATGGTCTGGTATCTGTTAAGGCTCTGCTCCAGTGTGTGGATGGGCCCCGTGGTCTGGTATCTGTTAAGGCTCTGTTCCAGTGTGTGGATGGGCCCCATGGTCTGGTATCTGTTAAGGCTCTGTTCCAGTGAGTGGATGGGCCCCATGGTCTGGTATCTGTTAAGGCTCTGTTCCAGTGTGTGGATGGGCCCCATGGTCTGGTATCTGTTAAGGCTCTGTTCCAGTGAGTGGATGGGCCCCATGGTCTGGTATCTGTTAAGGCTCTGTTCCAGTGTGTGGATGGGCCCCATGGTCTGGTATCTGTTAAGGCACTGTTCCAGTGTGTGGATGGGCCCCATGGTCTGGTATCTGTTAAGTCTCTGTTCCAGTGTGTGGATGGGCCCCATGGTCTGGTATCTGTTAAGGCTCTGTTCCAGTGTGTGGATGTGCCCCGTGGTCTGGTGTCTGTTAAGGCTCTGTTCCAGTGTGTGGATGGGCCCCATGGTCTGGTATCTGTTAAGGCTCTGTTCCAGTGTGTGGATGGGCGATAATGATCAAGTCTCAAAACACCATCGGGGAAGTTTTATTCTGACGGGAGCACCATTGTTTCGCCCTCAGCGTGCGTCGTACAGGCTTACTCCCGGAGCCTCACAAGCTCAGGCGAACGTCGCTCAGGAGCGTGGAAAAGAGGTTTAATTGTGGGAGTGACGGTGCGTTCTCTCCGTTTAGCGGACCTCAGCCGACATGTTTCACGAGTATCGATGTTCGTCCGTTTATTATTTAGTTATTATTTACGATGCGGTTAAAACGCTAACGGCTCCTTCTGCTAGCTGAGCTGTGTGTGCTGCCTGGCATGGCTTGGCTTGAGATCACTAACACGGGGGAGCGCTCAGCGCTGTGAATGCTTTGGGCTGAATGCGGGATACTAATTCTGCGGTATCTCCATTCCCTGCTCCAAAATATATATATATATATATATAAAATATGAAGATGTGCCATTACTCCTGTACCATTTCAGTGGTAAAGTGATGCAATGTTTGGCATTGTGTTACATGAAGTATGTTCATGTTGAAAAAGATAAGAACTTTTTTCGGTTAGCCTGTACTTAGGTCTTCTTGCAGAAGAGGAATGAACAGCTGGAGGCCTAACCAGAGTGACAGTTAAGTCACATCCTTTCACTAGATCCCACCTTGGCTTCACTTTCCAGAGAAGCACCATTATTAGAGGCAGGCCTATATTCCCTGTGTTTGACCCGTTTTGTAGAGATGGAAGATTCCAGATTTGGTGGTTTGGTTTGTATGAGCAGCGTTCAGTGGGATCTTTAGCCCAGGAGGGGGTTTTGAATGTGGAGATAATGGAGAATACTGCACACTAACACCCCCCCCCCCCCCCGACTGCAGTGTCCTTGTGATCTGCTGCATGGACATTACTGGCCAATCCGTGTACATCCCGAGGGCTATGCATGTGGTTTGCCCCGCCCCCCTCATTAGAATAACCACACCCCCTTTTTTATTCATCCAGGGCGGAGCCTTCCCGGTGAGTAATGTCTTTTGGGCCGAGGTCATGGTCATAGGTGCTGTCTGGAGGTCTGATGGCTGCCCCACCTTGGTCCCAGACGGAGGTGCCGTCTGCTGGGTTTTCATCCTTCCTCAGTGCGTAAATGAACATTTAACGCAGCTGATTACCCTCTTAAATCAGCTGAGCGGGTGGCTGAATTTTAAGGTGAAAACAAAAACCAGCAGCGACACTTGTGCCCCTCCAGGACCAGGGTTTGGCAGACCTGGTCTAAAACTCAGCCTAATTTAGTGTTCTTAATTTTTTTTGTTCCTCACTCATTTGTTATTGGTACTTGTTTTTGTCACAGTTCTGTTAACTTGGCAGACAGACCTATTCTTTGTTAGCAGTGGCATGTTGTTCAGTGGACAGCCATGGTGTGATGTGATTGGCCCCTTTGAGTTCATGCAGAGGCCTTCTCCTCTTCCTCCTCAGGCATCTTCAATGCTGCGAGCGTCGATCGCACCTCCGTAAGTGAAACTGTGTGTGTGTGTGTGTGTGTGTGTGTGTGTGTGTGTGTGTGTGTGTGTGTGTGTGTGTGTGTGTGTGTGTGTGTGTGTGTGTGTGTGTGTGTGTGTGTGTGTGTGTGTGTGTGTGTGTGTGTGTGTGTGTGTGTGTGTGTGTGTGTGTGTGTGTGTGTGTGTGTGTGTGTGTGTGTGTGTGTGTGTGTGTGTGTGTGTGTGTGTCCTTTTTATTCCTTTCTCAAAATCAAGGAAAACAGCCATTACAGGTTTGTAAAGTGTCCAGCAGAATTTCAGTTTTGAATAAATCCAAAATGTTGTGATGGGTTGCCGATTAAAGAGAACTTTATGCTTGTTATTTTAAAATTAGTATTCGTCTTCAGGACCTGCAACTCTCTGGCTGTCTTTTTTTTTATTGGCCGCGTTCAATGGAACCTTTCGGTTTTGTCCCCGAAGCGGGTGAAATGTGGTCTGGATCGGGTCGAGGTTCCGCCCCAGTCGTTAGAACCGGCAGCCAATGGGGCCGCACAAGGGCCCAGGGGGACGCCCAGTGTGGCTGTGGGTTCGGCCAGGTCTCCCGTCTTTAAACCCTTTCTCTCTCTCTTTCTTTCCCCCCCTCTCTCTCTCTCTTTCTCCCCCCCCCCTCTCTCTCTCTCTCTTTCTTTCTTTTTTAAAGCAAAGTGCAGGACGTGCCGTTGCTGCCGTCGCTGGACTATGAGAAGCTGAAGCGCGACCTGCTGAACGGCACCGACCGGCTCAGAGCGCTGCTGCTGCAGGCGCTGCGATGGGTGAGCGAGGCCTGGGGGGCACGGGGTCCCCGTCAGGCGCCAAACCGCCCCCCTTACCCCCCCCCCTTACCCCCCCCCACCCCCCCATTACCCCCCCCCCCCCATTACCCCCGCGTTCTCTTTTCTCATTTAGCAGAGTCAGAGAAAAGGAACTGCAAAGTCACCGGACGGTTTTAGAATTTAAAATCGACCGATTGACTGATCAATGCTCTCCTGGCGACGGTGAGAGTCTGTATTCAGCGGGCGTCCCCCCCCCCCCCCCCCCCCCAGAGTGTGCTGTGTTTCTGCCTCTCATCACTTTCTAAAGCTGCCTTAAGCTCTGGAGCCCGAGCTAAACCTCCCTAAAAAACCCTACAACTTAGCGCTAAACCTGCCTGAACCCCGCAGTCTGAGCACCTCTCCTCAGACTGGGGGTTTTCACTGTGAGACAGCAGCGCAGGGTAAAAGTGTTCATGTGAAAGTAGCGGGACGGGAATGCTGTGCTGGCGGTCAACCTGCGCTGGGGCTGAACTGAGGGGACCTTCTCTCTGCTGGTTTTCAGAGGCTGACCCGCTCCCTTCACGGGGAGCAGAGGGACACTGTGCTGCAGGCCTTCATCAGCAACGACCTCCTGGACTGCTACAGCACAGGCCAGGTACGACACAGCACAGCACAGCACAGGCCAGGTATGGCACGGCACAGCACAGTACAGCACAGGCCAGGTATGGCATGGCACTGTATAGCACAGCTCAGTACAGAACAGCACAGCACAGGCCAGGTATGGCACAGTACGGCACATTACAGCACAGGCCAGGCCAGGTATGGCACAGTACAGCACAGCACAGTATGGCACATTACAGCACACTTGTACTACACTACCTCAGCTGATGTGTGGTGAGTGTTCTGGTGCAAAATGGCTGCCGTACATCACCCAGGTGGGTGCTACACATTGGTGGTGGCTGAGGTGAGTTTCCCCCTCATCACTGTAAAAAAAAAAAAATAAATAAAAAGCACTTTGAGTTTTGAAAAAAGCGCTATATAAATGTAAAGAATTACGACTATCGAACCTCCTTTGTACCTGAGCCCTGGGTCATGCACGGATTCCCAGGAGTCTCTGTGCTGCCTGTCGGACAGCACGCTGCTCCCAGGGCTCGGGGCTTGGCCTACATCGAACCTCAGCCCGTAACCCTAGCCCTCTCTCACCTGCATCAATAGCGGGTCTCTCGCCCACAAGCGCGCTCACACAGCGGCGAGCCTCTTACACAAACGTCCCAGGCTCAGATGGTGTGCGCCCGTTTGTGGGGACACTCCGTGGGCTGTTTGGGAAAGGTAACGTAAGGAGGCGGATCAGGTGACGGGGTCTCTCACCTGCAGGGCTGGTTCTGCGCTGGGGCGGCTTTTCGACTCCGTAACATCCCCCCCCCCCCCCCCCCCCCCCCCAACGCGGTGCGTTCAGCGTTCACACAGTCGCTCAGGGCGCAGATCTACACAACAGCAGCAGCGCTGACGGGACAAAGCCAATCCCCCACGGGTCCCGGCCCTCCCTCCGAAAATGTAAACTGTCATTGTTTGTGCACAAGAGCCACGGGACATAAATCAGTGTCACTTCAATAAAAAAAAAAACTAAAAAAAAGTTCCACGTTCGTGAAACAGGAGTGTGAAGTGCTCCTCTCTGTGTGGCGGCCTGGAGGCCAGGTGAACGCACTCTCGTCTCGTTAAAGTGAACGTGCGCAGAGCGGGACTGGGAGGGAAACGCGGGTTTTGGAAAGCGAACGCGGGGGGCGAGTTCCTGCCTTGCGCTCAAACGTGGTCTGTCCCCGCTCTAGCAGAAGAGCGTGCTTCACCTGCTGAAGTCGAAGAACGAGGTCGTCCGGCAGTACATGGCCCGGCTCGTCAACGCCTTCGCCTCCGTGTCCGAGGGTGAGTGCAGTCTAAGCTCGCTGCGTCGCCGGTAAGGGCTCAGACCCGGCGGAGCGGATGAGATTCTGACGCTGAAGCTAACGCTAAAGCTCCCCCGTCCAGGTCGGGTGTACCTGTCTCAGATCCCCTCCCTCCTGAGGACCCTGGAGGACACCGTGAGGACCGAGGAGAACGACTCCGTGACAAAAGAGAACGTTCTGGGGGCCCTGCAGAAACTCAGCCTCCGGTGAGCACGTTAGCATGGCCGCCGTACATGACTGCTCACATTAATGCGGTTAGCGCTGCTCTTCCTGTGCCTCTGTCTCTTACTGCCAGGGAGCACGTTAGCATGGCCGCCGTACATGACTGCTCACATTAATGCGGTCAGCGCTGTTCTTCCTGTGCCTCTGTCTCTTACTGCCGGTGAGCACGTTAGCATGGCCGCCGTACATGACTGTTCACATTAATGCGGTTAGCGCTGCTCTTCCTGTGCCTCTGTCTCTTACTGCCAGGGAGCACGTTAGCATGGCCGCCGTGCATGACTGCTCACATTAATGCGGTTAGCGCTGCTCTTCCTGTGCCTCTGTCTCTTACTGCCAGTGAGCACGTTAGCATGGCCGCCATACACGACTGCTCACATTAATGCGGTTAGCGCTGCTCTTCCTGTGCCTCTGTCTCTTACTGCCAGGGAGCACGTTAGCATGGCCGCCGTACATGACTGCTCACATTAATGCGGTTAGCGCTGCTCTTCCTGTGCCTCTGTCTCTTACTGCCGGTGAGCACGTTAGCATGGCCGCCGTACATGACTGCTCACATTAATGCGGTTAGCGCTGCTCTTCCTGTGCCTCTGTCTCTTACTGCCGGTGAGCACGTTAGCATGGCCGCCGTACATGACTGCTCACATTAATGCGGTTAGCGCTGCTCTTCCTGTGCCTCTGTCTCTTACTGCCAGTGAGCACATTAGCGTGGCCGCCGTACATGACTGCTCACATTAATGCGGTTAGCGCTGCTCTTCCTGTGCCTCTGTCTCTTACTGCCGGTGAGCCCGTTAGCATGGCCGCCGTACATGACTGCTCACATTAATGCGGTTAGCGCTGCTCTTCCTGTGCCTCTGTCTCTTACTGCCGGTGAGCCCGTTAGCATGGCCGCCGTACATGACTGCTCACATTAATGCGGTTAGCGCTGCTCTTCCTGTGCCTCTGTCCCTTAATGCCGGTGAGCACGTTAGCATGGCCGCCGTACATGACTGCTCACATTAATGCGGTTAGCGCTGCTCTTCCTGTGCCTCTGTCTCTTACTGCGCAGTTTTATTGTGGGGGGAGACGGAGTAAATGATCAGCTGACCAGAGTGAGAGCCAATGAGCAGGCGGTGTGCTGGGATGCGCCGTGTGTCACTGTGATTAACTCTGTGTGTGCGTGCGTGTGCGTGTTTGTGATGCGTGTGTGCGTGTGTGCGTGTGCGTGCGTGCGTGTGTGTGTGTGTGTCTGTGTGCATGTGTGCGTGTGCGTGTGTGTGTGTGTGTGCGCGTGTGCGTGTGCGTGTGCGTGTGTGTGTGTGTGTGTGTGTGTGTGTGTGCACGTGTGTGTGTGTTTGTGTTTGTGCGTGTGTGTGTGTGTGTGTGTGTGTGTGTGTGCGTGTGTGCGTGTGTGTGTGTGTGTGTGTGTGCACGTGTGTGTGTGTGTGTGTGCGTGCGTGCGTTTGTGTGGGGTGTGTGTGTGTGTGTGTGTGTGTGTGTGTGGTGCGTGCGTGTGCGTCCCCGCAGGCGAGCTCAGCAGTCGTGTATGATTGAGGACGGTCTGATTGGCTGGCTGGTGGAGGAGCTGCAGGACTCTGACTGCCTGTCGGACTACACCCTGGTGTACTCATCCGCCCTGCTAATGAACCTGTGCCTGCGCACACAAGGTAGGTCCCGCCCCCGCCCTGTCACTCACCGTCAGGCCTCGCCCCCATCACATCAGTGACACGTAGGCCCTGCTCTCTCGCTCTTTCTCTCTCCCTCCCTCCCTCTCTTTCTCACTCTCTCTGTCTGTCTCTCTGTCTCTCTCTCTTGCAGGTAAGAGGAAGTGTGCTGAGATCGCGAAGCGCGTGCTGAAGGTCCTAACAGACCTCCTGGGACACGAGAACCACGAGGTGATTCAACACACCCCCCCCCCCCCCAAGCTAATCTCACCGGGTGACGCCGTGCGCTCGTTAGCGTTAGCGTAGCGTAGCATGCTCAGCCTGCTCATCCGCCCGTGCTAAACTTGAATCAGCCCTCAAGTCTCCCGGAAAAGTGAACCTCTCTGACCCCTCCGATCGCTGGAAGGCGGTAAATTAGTGACGCGTCACTCGCATGCTTCAGGCCCCCGGGCTCATTTTGCACCCAGTGGGGTTCTGCAGGTCTGTGGTTTTGACGCTGGGAGGAGGGGCTGCTCGTCGGTTAGGGATGAAGACGTAGCGGGACTCTGGGACGCGTTTCAGGCCGATCGCTCGCTCTCTCTCTTTCTTTCTCTCTTGCTTTCTCTCTCTCGCTCTCTCTCTCTCTTGCTTTCTCTCTCTCTCTCTCTCTCTCTCTCTCGCTCTCTCTCTCTCTCTCTCTCTGCGGCCCATCCTCCCAACGCACTCGCGGTCTGGTCCTGCCGTGATTGGTCGGAGCTCCATCTCCTGTCCGTCAGCGCTGCTGCACGACGGGCACCATCCGTCTCTCTCCCTCTCTCCTCTCTCTCCCTCTCTCTCCCTCTCTCCTCTCTCTCCCTCTCTCTCCCTCTCTCCGCTCTCGCCCTCTCTCTCCCTCTCTCTCCCTCTCTCCTCTCTCTCCCTCTCTCCTCTCTCTCCCTCGCGCTCGTCTGGAGGAACGGGTCGATGACGAACGCGCGATTCGTACTTTTCCTCTGACTTGAGCTGACGGGGAAATGCCAGAATAAGGCCTTTGATGTTGTTCTGGGTGGGGCATTAATAACGCTGTGGGGTTATATTGTCTGAAGCTGCCTAATGTTTATCACAAAATAAATAAGTCTCTTTTGTTTTTCTCCGGTCAATAGGTTCTTGTGAAAGTGCGTAGTGACTGAGTCGACGCTTTGTGAATTAATTTCACAAGGCTTGCTTTGTGTGAAGCAGGTTTGGCATTTATTCAGGAAGCTGCCACGCCTGATTAAATAATGTATGCGTGTTGCTTTATTATTGATCTGAGTGTTCATGTGTGAGAATTGATCTCTGTTGGTGAAGTCCAGTAGGCTCTCTAATGGACTGCAGTCTTAACTGCACGGACTCACAGACACCAGTGTCCATTAACCTGTGTTAGAACATAGTCTGCGGGACGGTGAAGTTTTGGCGAAGTGTTAAGTTGACTCTTTTTGCGATGTTGATTTGACCCTTGACCCCGCTGGGTGACCCCTGACCCCATCGTGCTGCGATTGCAGATCCGGCCGTATGTGAACGGGGCGCTGTACAGCATCCTGTGTGACCCCACAGTGCGCGAGGAGGCCAGGGAGATGGTGAGTAAAACTCTTCGTCATCTTCATCATCACCACCTGCTTTATCATCATTTATACATTTGGCAGGCACATATTGGGGGGGCGACATGGCTCAGGAGGTAAGAGCGATTGTCTGGCAGTTGGAGGGTTGCCGGTTCAAACCCCAGCCTGGGCGTATCGAAGTGTCCTTGAGCAAGACACCTAACCCCCAACTGCTCTGGCGAATGAGAGGCATCAATTGTAAAGCGCTTTGGATAAAAGCGCTATATAAATGCAGTCCATTTACCATTTACATATATTTGCATATATTGTCCATTTATGGCTGTGGATATTTCACTGAATCAGTTCAGGTCAGGCCTAGTGCCATGGCATTCCTACCCATCCATTCCTACTTAAATAGAATATAATGAAATATATTGAAATTATAATTACAAATCTACTTCAGAGTAGTAGAATATATTGCATTATATCAAAGCAGCAGTAGTTTATATATTTGCCCATGTATTGTGAAGTTTTGATGTATCTGGACAGTATATTTCACTTCAGTATATTTTCAGTTATTTCACTTCTGTGATGGAGCAGTACTACCTGTAACTTTGTCATCAGATGCCCAGTTCCTTCTCCTCTCCTGCAGGCTCTCCCTGGTTAATTTCCTCTCCTCCGCTCTGCTCCCCCGTTCCTCTCCTCCGCTCTGCTCCCTCGTTCCTCTCCTCTTCTCCTCTCTGCTCCCTGCTTGCTGTGTGTTCAGAGTCTGGAGGAGATTCTGTGCTGCTACAGTAAGGAGGAGGATCCTGACCTGCACAGGCAGATACAGTTCATCATCAAACAGCTGCACTCCGGTGAGAGAGAGAGCAGCACACACACACATACACACACACACATGCACACTCACACACATATACACACACACATACATACACACGCGCATACACGCACGCACACGCACGCAGACACACAAACACACACATACACGCGCATACATACACACACACATATGCACATACATACATACACACAGTCATACACACACATAATGAAACAACTTCCAGTGAAAGTCCAGATTTGTCAGTTGTTGTCGGCAGCTGCTGTAGTTTAACTGACAGTAACGTTTTACTGCTGAAGTCCCAGACCACAGCCCAGAACTGTGTGTGCGTTTCTCCCTCTACCTGACCCGGCGCGTGTGTTTCTAGAGGAAACGTCTGAAGACGGTGCGGAGTCTGAAGATGAAGAGGAAGATGATAACGACGAGGTGAGCTGACCTCTGACCTCAGATCCCCTCGCTGGAGTGATGTCATTATTCCGGAAGCTCCCGGAATGGATGATGCTTATTATCGTCGTGACACATTATTTTATCATGTGAGGAATTCAGCAGCTCCACCCTGTTTAACAGGATCTGTGGGTCTATTGTTTCAAGTGCTGAACCGAAATCCTTAACCTTAATCTCACAGAGGCTGAAGGACTTTAAAATAAAATGCACAGTGGAGTTCAGTGCATCGATGGTGCCTCCACCGTCTGTATAAACACACTGGTAGGAGTCCAAAAGATTCTGCACATTAGTCTGTAATTTCCATACTGTAATGTGCTCAAGAGATCTCATCGCTATCGATGTCAAAGCTATGGGCCTGAAATCAGCATTTTCCTGGGGGCGAGATTATTTTAGGAACAGGAGTAATGGTCCTGGAATCACTCATGCTGACCTGGCAATGGATCAATAAAAAATTGGCAGCGTGGAGTTTTTAGTTTTTTCAGGTGAGCACTGCAGGGTTAGCGCACGGAGTTATACAGGTGCACGGGGTCACACAGGTGCACAGGTGCGGGAACTCCTGTCACCTCACAAAATTAGCACTCGCGTCACCAACACCGCCCTCGCCTGCGTTTCTCTATGTGTCTGTGAGCAGGAATATTTCACACACTTTTTTGTTGTTGTTTTGACGCAGTTGATTTTTCCATTTCGTTTCCTCACTCGGAAACTAAATCTGTCTCGCAGTATATTTTCCTCCCAATACGTTGCTTATTCTTCCCATTCCGAGGGTACTTAGGAGCCCTGTTTGTTTCGGCGGGTGCGTTGTGACGGCTCCGCCATGTTGAAATGTAGAAGGTGATCCGGGCTCATTCACCGCTGTGTCTCGGAGCAAATCCCCATAATCCTTCGCTCTTTTTTTTAACAGGACGACGCGATGGAGGCCGACCTGGATAAGGAGGAAGTTCTGCAGCCGCAGCCCAGAGAACTCTCCGGAGAATCGCTGCTGACGACCGAGTACCTGGGGGTGGGTGGCGGGGCGCTTTCCGTACGAAACGGGACACCCCGCTTCGGTTTTTTGAACGTTCACTTCTGAACGCTTTTTGTAAATTGATAAGAGTCGAGCTGGGAAGCCGCCAGGCGCGTTTCGGTCCGGGTCGCCGGCTCTCATTACCGTTGTATTATCACCGCCATTGTGAGCCACGATTCTCCAGGTCAGATAAGTGACACTCTGAAGTCCCCGCAGGTCAGAGTTGGGATTTCACCTGACAGAGGCTTAGGCTTTAACCCTATCGCATGTCTGTGCCATACACAACGTCTGAACCCTGTGTGTGTGTGTGTGTGTGTGTGTGTGCGTGTGGGTATATGGGGTATGTGTGTGTGTGTATGGGGTGTGTATGTATATGGGGTATGTGTGTGTGTGTGTGTGTATGGGGTGTGCGCGTGTGTGTGTGGTGTGTACGTGCGTGCGTGCGCGTGCGCATGTGTGTGTTCCAGATCATGACTCACTCTCTGAAGGCTAAGCGGCGGTCGGCGCTGGCGGGTCAGAGCATCGACGAGCCGCTCCAGCGCCCGGTCACGCCCAGCTCCCAACGAAGCACCTCCGTTCTGTGAGTGCCTTCCCCCGTTCTGACCAATCCGCAGTCACTTCCCTCTCTCTGACCAATCCGCAGTCACTTTCCCTCTCTCTGACCAATCCGCAGTCACTTTCCCTCTCTCTGACCAATCCTCATTCACTTTCCCTCTCTCTGACCAATCTGCAGTCACTTTCCCTCTCTCTGACCAATCCGCAGTCACTTTCCCTCTCTCTGACCAATCCGCATTCACTTTCCCTCTCTCTGACCAATCCACAGTCACTTTCCCTCTCTCTGACCAATCCGCAGTCACTTTCCCTCTCTCTGACCAATCAACAGTCACTTTCCCTCTCTCTGACCAATCCTCATTCACTTTCCCCCTCTCTGACCAATCCACATTCACTTTCCCCTCTCTGACCAATGAGGAGCCACTTTCCCCAATGTTGACCAATCCAGAGTCAGTTTCCTAATTTTTGGCCAATAAGAAGCCACTTTCTCCTATTTCCCCTATGTTGACCAATGAGGAGTCACTTTCTCCCACTCTAACCAATCCAGTCAGTCTCCCAAAATCTGACCAATGAGGAAGCAGTTTCCTCACCAATGCGGAGCTGGTGTTCACTCACTCATGTCAGTTTTTTTTTTAGTGGCGGCGGCTAATGGAAATGCGCATTGGGGTCGGCCTCTCAGCTGAAAATCAAACACAGTAATGTGTGCCTTCAGCTTTGCTGCTCCAAGGGGCCACTGTTTGCTTTTGCGCGTCGGTTGTCGGAAGTTGCTCGGGTTTCATCCTGGCGAACGCGGCGCCGTTATTCGGAAGCCGAACCGTCGAGAGGCCCGTGAAAGTAGCCGTCCTTTTGTTCCGGTGGTGGATGTGTAGACAGGAAGACCTCAAAAGCTGCTTATCTCTGGATCTGCTGAGTGAGGTGTGCTTTGTTTAGGGCTGCGATGAAACCCTACGGGACAGTGGATCTCCAGGAAGGAGACTGGGAATTCCTTGCTCTAGTTCTTGAATGAGGTGTGGCTTTGTCAGGGTTGGAGTGAAAACCTACTGGGTGGTTGACCTCCAGGAATGGGGTTGGACAGAAGAGTTGGGCTGTGACCACTCCCCCCCCGGCTGACTCTCAGGTCTGGTGTGAGTCCAGGTAAACTACACCTGGATGCACATCAGTGGTGCGTCAGTTTCCATGCAGGCTGACCTGTTGATCTGGGTTTACCTCACAGGGCTGTCCATAGCCTTGGATTTGACCCCATCCCCAGTACAGGTATCTGTTTGTCCATCAAACACAAATTCAGCGCTCAATGACAGCAGTAGATTCCATTACATTACATTACATTACATTACATTACAGGCATTCCACTTGATGAGGTATGTTGTTCTTCACGGAGCAGTGAAATTCTAGTGTAAAAGGCTCTGCACAAATAAATTAGATCTGATTTGCCGTAAGAGCTGAGGATGACTGACAGCGTTCAGCCAGTGAAAGGGAAGAAGGCAGTATAAACGGCTCCGTGTTGGTTTGTCAGTCGTTTCCTTCTGTCTTTCATTTAGCTGTTAATGGCACCAGAGGCGATGAATGATTAACTGACTTTTATGTTTGTGGTCGCTGTTTGCGGATAAATTGTCCAGCCACATAGCGCAATTTGGCACAGGTGTTACCTGGTGTGACATTCAGCGAAACGTTTTGGGAGGTTCTGGTCCGCGGACCCCGTCCCGCAGTGTGCGTTTGCCGCCCCCCCCCCGAACGAGCGGGTGTCAGAGATGCCTGTTGCAGAATGAGGTCATGGGGCTGCCGTCCAATCAGATGGCGGGTAGATGGGCCGGATACCGGTCCCTGGCGGTGCCCTGGCTCGTGTTCCACGCGGCATTGTTCCCTGTTTTACCGCCCGGGCCGTTGGCATGAGCATCAGCGAGCGTACAGCAGCCCTGCCCTGTGCCCTCTGCCCTCTGCCCTGTGCCAGCCATTGTGCTCGCCCGCGAGTGAGAGTCCGCTTCAGCTGAACAATTGAGCAGAAATCACTGAGTCACCGGCGAGGGAGGGGGGGAGGGGGGGGGAGAGAGAGAGAGAGAGAGAGAGAGGGGAGAGAGAAAGAGAGAGAGAGAGAGACGGAGAGAGGGTGGAGGAGAGGGTGGGGGAGAGGGAGGAGGAGAGGGGGAAGAGATGAATGGAGGGAGGGAGGGAGGGAGGGAGAGGGGGAAAGGGACAGGCTGCGCAAGATAACTCAATCAGAAGAAAAAGAGTGGGTGGAATGTTCTCCTGATTAATCAGGAAGTGCTGTTTTTTCAGACCTTAAATGTGCGTCTCCCGCTGAGACTGAGGATCGGGGGGATCCTGCGCTCTCGGACAGCTGAATGCCAGATCAGATCATCGGCAGTAAAAGCCTATTACCAGTTTCCCCAGAAGTATTTAAGGTCACAAATGTCTGTTTCCCGTGTAAACGGGTAAAAGCATGAAGCGGGTCTGTTCCTGTGTTTAATGAGATCTTTATTGATTTTCCCTGGAGCAGTGACGGGGAGCAGAGACGGCAGGAGACTCCGCCCACCTCCCGCAGCAGCCCCCGCCCCACCCCTCGAACCTGCAGCCGGCCCAGCTCTGCGGACTCCCTGCACCGAACTCTGGGTGAGTGTGCACATCGGGGGTGGGGTGGGGTGGGGTGGGGGGGGGGTTACACACGCATGCTCGCACGCACACACACACATCACACATGCACACACACACACACACACACACACTGTACTTCTGAACTCCCACAGAAACAGGGTTCATTAATTATGTCAGGTTTAATCTTATAACTTGAAGTCTCGTCTTAAGTCCATTGTCACAGGGATTTGTAATCACTCAATTCTGGAGTGCTCATTCCAATAAAACACCTGTTCTTGTGAGCTCAGAACAGTTTAGGAGTTGTGATTGATGTTATCTGTAAATGTTGTGTAATTGTGTGTGTATGACGGAAGAGAACAGGGAAACTGGCAGTATGTTGTGAGTGACTGAGCCTCGTGGTCATGGGGGACGGGCGCGAGGAGCCGTTGTGTCCTTCTGCTTCAGTGCGAGATGAGCATGCCGCTCGTCTTCCTCCTGTCCGCCTCCCGGGGAAACGCAGTTTGTGGGTTTGAGTGGTTCGATGCTGCCGTCAGTGCCCTGGGAGGAGGCGGGGGGGCGGTGGGGGGCGGCGGGGCGTTGCGGGGCGCGGTGGGTGGGGGGAGGGGGCACGCCCGATCGTTTAAGCGCTGCTCCTGGCAGCCAGCTGATCTGGCTTTTCTCAAGCACCACTTACGCTGGACGTGATCCTTTTCACCCGGTGACTCACAGTCAAGGTCAACTGCTGTGTGGGGCTTGTGTCAGGAAGACAAGGAGGAGAGGGTAAACAGAGGGGGAAGGGGGGGGGGGGGGGGGGGGGGGTGTGCAATCATCCATCCCAGAATGCCTTTGGCTTCATCATTCAGTCGTCAACAACAGCGTTCTGCTCCATTTCAACCCCTAGAAAAACAACTTGTTAGACGCCTCGTTGCGAAGTTCCTGTTATTTGTTTATTTTTTACATATTACATTACAGGCATTTGGCAGACGCTCTTATCCAGAGCGACGTACAACAAAGTTTATAACCATAACCAGGTACAGGTGTGTTGAAAACCCTAGAGGGAAGTACAGTTCCAAGTGCAGGGAATGACCGCGTAGTTTAACTTGGACCCTGTAGGTTAATCTGATTAACACGAACAAAAACAGCAACAAAGCAGTCTATGCAAATAATACAAGCAGTAGTTGAGTAGGCCCACAGGTCTGCAAACGCCCATGTGTCTCCCCTGTCTCTCTCAGACTCTGAGTGTGACCAGGACCCCACGCTGCACCACCGTGTCGAAGGGCACCCCCTGCAGGGCGGGGAGAAGTACAACGGGCACATGGACAGGTGAGGACCTCACACAGGTGTGGGTGTGAGCGGGTGGACAGGTGAGGACCTCACACAGGTGTGGGTGTGAGCGGGTGGACAGGTGAGGACCTCACACAGGTGTGAGCGAGCGAGCGGACAGGTGAGGACCTCACACAGGTGTGGGTGTGAGAAGGTGGACAGGTGAGGACCTCACACAGGTGTGGGTGTGAGCAGGCGGACAGGTGAGATCCTCACACAGGTGTGGGTGTGAGCAGGTGAACAGGTGAGGACCTCACACAGGTGTGGGTGTGAGCGGGTGGACAGGTGAGGACCTCACACAGGTGTGGGTGTGAGCGGGTGGACAGGTGAGGACCTCACACAGGTGTGGGTGTGAGCAGGTGAACAGGTGAGGACCTCACACAGGTGTGGGTGTGAGCAGGTGAACAGGTGAGGACCTCACACAGGTGTGGGTGTGAGCGGGTGGACAGGTGAGGACCTCACACAGGTGTGGGTGTGAGCAGGTGAACAGGTGAGGACCTCACACAGGTGCGAGCGGGCGGGCGAGCGGGCACACTCCCAGCCTCCCTCTCCCCGGGCGGAGCAGCAGAAGCCGTTTGAGAGAGTGCAACATTCCGGCCTGGGAATGACATCTACGCTCCGGAATGCCGGGGTCGTTATTGTCTTCCCGTTCGGAATGTTTAATCCCCTCTCCGTGCGGAGCTCCCCTCGCTCTGACTCAGCGCCACGGAGCCCCTCCTCCAGCCCTCCCCACAAAGAGCGCGATTCACCTCCGATAAATCCCCCCAGAACCTGACCCTGTGATCTCTGCACACACTGAGCCTCAGGTACACAACTTTAATTAACTCCGCCGGTGTCTTAGCCTCACACTGCCAGTCTAAGCCTCTTTTCTGACCGCCCCCCCTGCACACTGAAATAGACCTGTGTGGATTAGTCATCCAAGATCCAGGATCCTGCCACCGTCTGCACCACCAAGGCCTCAATCAGAGAGCAGCGATGGGCCAATCAGACAGCCTGGGCCAGTCTGAGCAGCCAATCAGAGAGCCTGTGCCAGTCTAACAGCCAAACGGGCCAATCAGAGAGCCTGGGCCAGTCTAACAGCCAAACTTGCCAATCAGACAGCCTGGGCCAGTCTAACAGCCAAACAGGCCAATCAGAGAGCCCAAGCCAATCTGAGTGGTGGTGAGCCAATCAGAGAGCCCAGGCTAGTCTGAGCAGCCAATCAGTGAGCCGCGTTTCAGATTGCCCAGGCTGTAGTGACAGATCTGGTTGGATGATGAATAGCAGTTGTGTGCTTGTGTGTGCTGGTCCGTGTCGTCAGTGAGGTCGTCTCCTCTCAGGATCCTGTCCGAATGCTCTGTGGTGCTGGACACGTTCCAGACCTGCTGTCCGTACACCGCAAAACATATAAGACACTATGGTCTGGAAGAAATCATTTCTCAGCTTGTATGCAAGCAGTGTCCAAAAGAGACGATGAGAGTAGGAAAATGTTTGTTTTTGCAGTTTCAGACGGCGTTTTAATTTGTTTGTTTTTTGTTGTGTCATTAAATGACATACCAAGTTATGCAATGACCAGACCTTGGATTTGCCTGAAAGGGAAATGATATGCAGGTATCATGTGAGCTGATCTGGCACGGTGGTGCTAGTGCTTTTATTATCAGTAGCCTGCGTGTGGAAAGTTTTTTTGGGAGTGGCCTAATCTACCTTGTCCCCCCTGTTAGCGACTTCATCCTGGGGTTCGCGAACCGGCCCAAGATTCCACGTACTCCCGACGGGGGGGGGCAGAGCCCCAGGAGGGGGGGGCGCGTCCCGCCTCTGGCCCCCCAGTTCTGCCAGTCGGGCCCCCAGCAGACCAGCAGGCCCAGCTCTGCGGGGTCCCTGAGCGGAGCTGGCAGGCAGAGTGAGTATCCGTCCGTCCGTCCGTTTGTTAGTCAGTCTGAGCCCTGTGGGGGTGGGGGGTCGTGTTCGGTTTCTGAATACCGAAGGGGATCCCCCCCCCCCCCCTCCGTCTTGACACCAGAGCAAGTTCAGGTCCAGAATTTTAATGCCTCTATTGAGTCATGGTCACGTCGAGGCCTGTTTCCCATTGAAGGGGGTTTCAGACATTGAGGACTACATTTCCCATGAGCCCCTTTGGGAAAAGGTCTCTGGTTTGCTGTGCTAATGGGGTATATGGAGACCACAGCTGTAGTCTTCTCGGTTGCGTTCACTTTAACAGGAACTGTTCCTGTGGAACTGGGGAACGCAGAAAGGATGGAATACTGTTGGCGGCTCATGGTGAAATGGGGGGCAGGCTTTCACAAATATTCCGCTGTCCCGCCTCGGCACCTTCAGGTCTGTGTGTCTCAGGATGTCTGTTCCCCTCTGGGAAGGAAACAGCCTGGGATTTCTAATCTGATTTTTTTCAGATTAATGAACAGCCAAAGTAAATGCTAGTAAGCTAGTTAGCCATTAATTTTAGTGAAGCAATCGCGGTGCACCTCCAGGAAGTAAAAGGCGAGCGCAGCCCTGCCCGAGGGGCATGGCAGGTAAGGGATACATTTAGGTGTTTTACACGCGAGTTAACAGAAAAGCTTTTCACGGTTAATTTTATCAGGTTTTTTTTTTGGAAGGGCCGTAAGGTTCGTTCGCGCGGGGGTTTGTCTGGGCGCTCGCTCCCCGGGCGATCGAGAGAAACGCCGCTGCTCAGCAGGGGACGGCGGGGACGGCGGGCCCAGGCTCCGGAACATTCCGTCTCCCGCCCGCGGCGCCGTTTGTTAGGACGGGTCCCGGGCCTCCTGCTGGTTTCCGTGGTTCCGGAGCGCCATGACAACAGCGCAGTGTGTCAGCAGAAAGCACTGTTCGCGGAGGACCCGCGTTCCCCTCTGACCAATTTACTGCCCGTTCTGTGGCCCCCGCCCCCCCCCCCGCACTTCGCCACGACCGCGGGGGGCCGTCTTGGCGGAAGGAAGTAGGCATGGTGTCCGGGGGGTAGCTGTGGGTCACTGCAAGCTGGCAGCCGCCGTGAATCGCTAGTCGCCGAGGCCTGAAAGAGTGTCGGCCAGGGCACTCTGGGACACCACCGCGCCAGCCTGCGGTTAGCGGCTATGCTAACGGGGCCAGACACCGCAGTGCTGTCGGCACGGAACGTTAGCATGGTTAGCGTGCTAACCTCCCGCAGTGCTGTTGGAACGTTAGCTGTAGAAGGGTGGATGGGTCAGGTGGACAGCTCCTGAACACTGGGCCTAAACACCAGTCCTGAACACTGGGCCTAGACACCAGTCCTGAACACTGGGCCTAAACACCAGTCCTGAACACTGGGCCTAAACACCAGTCCTGAACACTGGGCCTAAACACCAGTCCTGAACACTGGGCCTAGACACCAGTCCTGAACACTGGGCCTAAACACCAGACCTGAACACTGGGCCTAAACACTAGTCCTGAACACTGGGGCTGAACACTGGGCCTAAACACCAGTCCTGAAAGCAGAGTGAGAAAGCGAGAGAGAGAGAGTGGAACAGGACGCACCTGTGCCCTTTGGCCAGCTGCGCTGTCTCTGTCGCTTACGTCAGCACCGTCCGCACTTCCTGCGGAAAACACGCTGCACTGAACGCCGTTTCCGCCGCACGCCTGCCTTTCCTGGCACACTGTGAGGGGGAAGAGCCAGCGCTCTGCTGCGCACAGAACAGCTGGAGGCTGGGATTAGGGCTCTGGCCTGAGTCACTCATTCACCCAGTCACTCATTCACTTACTCACTCACCCAGTCACTCACTCACTCACTCACTCACTCACCCAGTCACTCACTCATTCACTCACTCACTCACTCACCCAGTCAGTCACTCACTCACGTACTCACTCACTCATCCAGTCACTCACTCACTCACTCACCCAGTCACTCATTCACTCGGTCACCCAGTCACCCAGTCACTTCAGGTACCCAGTCACAGGTGTGTTTCCTTAATCTTCCATAACAGCATAACAGGAAAGAGGCATAAAAAGCAGCAGAAAGGAAAGCACGTCTTCTCTGCTCTCCAGGCCAGGCAGCGTCAGAGAGGCCAAAGCTCTGAGCAGAGCGCTGTCTCTCATACCACCCCCCCCACCCACCCCCCCCCCCCCCACGCAAGACCACAGAGCTCTTAAGACAAAGAGCTGTATCTGCGGCCCGTGCCACTAAGTGCCCTGATTTACGGGCAGCCCTGGAGCTGCCTTTGATGTGTATCCCAATATTAGCGCCCCCCCCCCCTCCACATCCTCCCCCCCCCATCTGGGCTGTTATCAGGAATATCGCTGGCGGGACAGCAACGGATGACTTTGCTCCGAGACAAACGCTGGCAGACGACTCAAAACAAACCCGACGGAGAGAGGAAGCGCGGCGATGGAGACCTCTGGCCATCTCGGGCTGTTGTTCTGTGACTTCTACAGCAGTTCCCAAAGTATCCGCTTCCTGTAATGGGGGGCGGGGGGGGGGAGGGGAGTACGGGGGGGGGGGGTATAGGGTCCCCCTTCCCCTGAACTTACAGTGCCATTAATATTTCAAATCCAGATTAACTTACACACCTTGCTTTTTCCTTTTGTTTTTTCTCCCCATAAAATCCATTTATACAGTTGAATGTTTACTGAAATAAGTCTGGCTTGAGACTGGAACCCGCAACCTCAAATCTGCCTGTCTCTGCAGAGGAGAGGGGCTAGCAGGCTGTCCCTCCTCCCACAGTAATGACGAGGCAGAGTTTTACGTGCAGTGTGTGTTAACACCCTGTGGCCCGGTGCGGTGCGGTTCCATCTCTCTGTGGGAGGAAACAGACAGACGTGCTGCATTAGCGCTAACGCTATCCTTCACATCCTGTCCCAGGCTGGAGAGCGCATTTCCTGTCTGTGAGTGTGGTGTGGCGGCCGCAGCAGCAGCAGCTGGTCTGAGCAGCGCAGGGTTCACCCCCAACCCCCCAGGGGGTTCAGTGATGGAGAGGACCGGCCCCCGGCGTCCCATGTGGCGCACTGGTCAATGTTCCGATTACCGCGCGGTGTGGCGTCCGCTGCCGTCCGCCGCTTTCGTGGGTCTGGTGAGATCGGCGGCTCGGCTGCGTCTGGGAGCGATGGCCTCGGGGCCGTGGCGGGATCGTTATCGGAATGCCGTCGGGAACGCCGGCTCCGGATCGGAGGCTTATCGATCGCGGTCGCCTGTGGCGCGTTTCAGCGATGCGCCCTGCCCCCCGAGCAGTCTGGTGGAGCACCGACGCCCGAGGAGCCGCCCCCCCCATCCCCACCCCCACCCTGCCGGGAGGTGGGCTAGCGGTCGTTTTAAAGGACCCCCACTGATGGGACCGTTCCCGGATCCCGGTTCCCGTCTCTGCCGCCTCATCTCCTCCTGCTGGCTGACATCCAGAGAGAAATAACAGAGCAAGACAGCCAATGAATCGCCTCACTGTGTTCAGAAAGAGAGGAACTCCGCCCGTCACTGTTTACTTTGGTAACCACCAGTGTAACCACGTCGACCAACAGAACAACGCGGACAGTGATTGGTGGATACTTTCCGCTTCCTACGCCTGCTTCCTTTTTATTCCAGAATGGATTCCGGAAGTAAAACTAGAAAGTTTCCACCAATCGTTGTCCATGTTGTTCTGTTCGGTTGTTGCCAATTATGGGTTGTGCCTTTAAGGTGTGGTCACGACTGTCTTGTCCTCGTTTGATTCTAGCTGGATTCAGTCCAGAAGCATATTTTTGGTCTTGATGCAGTGGTTGAGTTTGATGACAGATACAAACTAGAAATACCGCCTCGCGGTTGCATGCCTCCGCCAACCAGTAGCCAGTTTGGATATAGAATGTCATCACTTCATCAAGACTTCATGCATGTGATAATTCACTCCTTCTCTGGTTCTTTTTCCTGGCTAGAGCAATGACTCTTCACATATTATAATTTCTAGTCACCCAGGGTTGCTTTCCAATGGCTCTCAGCACCTAAGTCTTGGGGGAGAGCTTGCATTTGAAAGGGCACGTAAGTACAATCTCTAAACAATGGAGTCTTGCCAGGAGGAAAGGCTTCATGCATGTGATAATTCACTCCTTCCCTGGTTCCTTTTCCTGGCTAGATTGACCGTTTGGATATAAAATGTCATCACGTCATCATTTTATCCTATTAGACATTTGTGTGAAACTTTGTCATAATTAGCGTATGAATTCTTGAGTTACGGACAAAAACGTGTTTTGTGAGGTGACAGTGACCTTGACCTTTGACCAAAATCTAATCAGTTCATCCTTGAGTCCAATTGGACGTTTGTGCCAAATTTGAAGAAATTCCCTCAAGGCGTTCCTGAGATATCGCGTTCACGAGAATCGGGACAGACGGACGGACGGACGGACAGACAACCCGAAAATATAATGCCTCCGGCCACAGCTGTGCCATCGCGGAGGCATAAAAACATGCAACATCTGAACATCTCTGTTCTGGAATGCAAGATATGTACGGCTTGCGTTCAGCTGTTTCGATGACCTACTTTTCAAACGGCGAATGCCGTCCTCCCTGTGATTTGAGTTGTTAGGTGCATAAATACATACAGTAAATATGCAGCAGCGCATTAGCAACGTGTGGCCTGTCCCTCCATCAAGGTGAATGGAATCCCTGAGTGAAGACGCACGCTAATGCTCGTTCACTCTGTCTCTGGATAAGAGCTTCTGCTTTGATTTGGGTGGTGGATTTGTGGGTAAATGTTGTATCGATCCTTGTTGCACACCACTCATTTATAGGATAATAATAATAACAATAATAATAAATTCATTTTATATAGCGCTTTTCACAATCTCAAAGAGATTGAGAGTGAATCTATGAGAGATGTAGTTCCCAGACTCAACATAACATGTAACATGTTTTTATACTCTATATTATATTGAGCGAATAAAGCAGCGGCAACGTTTCGGTCATTCACCTTCCTCAGGCTGTAGAAGATGATGAGGCTTTCTCAGTGTTTCACACAGCCGTCAGTCTCAGTGTTTCACACAGCCGTCAGCCTCAGTGTTTCACACAGCCGTCAGCCTCAGTGTTTCACACAGCCGTCAGTCTCAGTGTTTCAAACAGCCGTCAGTCTCAGTGTTTCAAACAGCCGTCAGTCTCAGTGTTTCCAACAGCCTTCAGTCTCAGTGTTTCCAACAGCCGTCAGTCTCAGTGTTTCACACAGCCGTCAGTCTCAGTGTTTCAGACAGCCGTCAGTCTCAGTGTTTCACACAGCCGTCAGTCTCAGTGTTTCACACAGCCGTCAGTCTCAGTGTTCCAAACAGCCGTCAGTCTCAGTGTTTCACACAGCCGTCAGTCTCAGTGTTTCACACAGCCGTCAGTCTCAGTGTTTCACACAGCCGTCAGTCTCAGTGTTTCAGACAGCCGTCAGTCTCAGTGTTTCACACAGCCGTCAGTCTCAGTGTTTCAGACAGCCGTCAGTCTCAGTGTTTCACACAGCCGTCAGTCTCAGTGTTTCAGACAGCCGTCAGTCTCAGTGTTTCACACAGCCGTCAGTCTCAGTGTTTCACACAGCCGTCAGTCTCAGTGTTTCACACAGCAGTCTCAGTGTTTCAGACAGCCGTCAGTCTCAGTGTTTCAAACAGCCGTCAGAACGCCAGACACAGGTGTAGTTCTTAATTAGCAATTAACTTGTGAACACCTGAAAAGATTCAGGATCACTGAGTTTTGTTTTTCCAAGCTTAAGTAGATAACGTAATTGTGAAGCCAGTTTAATCCACTGATGTGTGATTTTGGGTAAAACCTGATCTGACCCCCCCCCTCTCCCCCCCACCCCCCTCGTTATTCCCCTCAGGCAGCCAGTCACACAGGAAGTGAGGTCCCGCGTCTCTCACCGGCCGCGTCCTTCCCGCCAACGTCCGCCACGCACGCAGCTTCCTGAAACCCGAGGAACGGGCCGCACGCGGGGTCACCGCGGCAACGGCGGCGGTATTGAGGGGGGGGGGGGGCTCTCGGGGGCAGAACAATATGCGGGATTGTCAGTCCCCCGCCCCCCCCCCCCCCTCCCTCATCCGCGGCGCGGAGCGATCCTGCAACCCAACACTCGCTGAATAATCCAGCGAGCGCTTTCCATCACCCCCCCCCCCCCCCCCTCGCCCAGGAGCTCTGGGTGTAGCTTTACCACCTCGTCCCCTCCACCCTCCCTCCTTTTCAGCATTCTCTTCTTTTTCTCTCTCTCTCTCTCTCTCTGTTTATGATGAGGTTGTATTTCACTCATTATCGCAGTTTTCTCCGTGAATGTGTCACGGTTGCTGAGGCGAGGAGGGGGGTGGGGCGGGGGGGGTGGGGAAGGGGGGTGGGGCTTGTTAAGGGTTGGACGTGCCCTGGTGTCGGACGCCGCTGGGATGACCTCCCGCTGCCTGATCCTGTTCTGCTTCATCGGGGACTTGGATGCCCCGCGAACTCTCACCGTTTAACACTAAACCCACCTGTGTGCATTCTGTCATTATACATATGTATGATATACGTTTCAGGCTGTAGCTAGTGTCTGCGTATTCCCACTTTGCAACATCATTGTTATTTATGAATTTTAGTAAGTGTATGTGTAATACGTGTTTAATAAGCTTTTTATATAAATTTTAATGAGGATCAGTCGTTGGGTCGTTTTCAGCGAAAGGGAACAGCGTTTATTTTATTGTCAGTAGCGAGGGCCCGCGGGCGCACTTCGAGCCGTTTAACGGGGCGGCGCAGCGCTGAGCTGTGCGCTCAGGCGGGACGGGTCAGGTGCAGCGCAGGTGTGGCACAGGTATCACCTGTGTGCGTGCTCACCGTCGCGCTTCCTCTCCGCTCCTTCCCGTCGGTCCCGCCAGGAGCCCTCGCTCGTCGCCCTGCCGCAGTTTAATTGTCAGAGCCGCACAATGGAAGCCCCAGTTTCTCATTCTTCTCTCTCAGTCCGCTGGCATTTTTAATACCTTTTGTGTGTTGAATTTCTGCGATATCCGGTGTCTCATTTTTAGAAATGAATTTAGTGCTGACTCAGGCTGTAGAGAAAATGGCCGTTTGGAATGGCCTCTGGTAAAGATTTCTGTGCCGGAAGCTGCTTATCGTCCATGTGTGTCCGTGTGTGTCCGTGTGTGTGTGTGTGTGTGTGTGTGTGTGTCTTTATTCCATATCCTGTTTGTGAAGGGAATGTCTGTTTTGGCAAAATGGATGTTTGCACTGTCTGCTTTAGGCTCTGCTATATGGGCCTCCTTATCGCGCTTCGCGGAGGTTCGGCTGTGTTTGTTCTCGTGTGAGTGAAGCTGGCAGTACCCTCGTGTGCTGGTCAGGTTTACACCAATAGCGCGGCATCGTAGAATATCAGCCTATCAGCCAGGCCTACCAAAGTCACTCTGGCTTGTCTCAGATTTGCATTGGGCAGTGGTACTGGGGGGGATGTGCATCACACCCTCTCTGTAGTGTGTAGGAAGAATAATGATTTTGGGCGGCTACATGTGTAGTTTGACAACATTCTATTAATTTTCCATTCTAAATTCCGTTTACATTCTATTCTACGTTCTGTAAAAAGCACTCTATGCACTCTCCATTAAAAAAGGTGCTTTGCTTTTGACTGTTAATTTGATTTGAAATTGGATTTAATTTGTGATTTTAATGTCAGAAGAAACTTAAATCATATCTCATTCTGCGGTTACAAACAGCATTTGCACAGTCATGCCAGTGCATTTTTTTGTCTTTTGTGTGTGTATGTGTGTTTGTGATAATGTGTTTTAATAACTATGAATTGCATTATTTTTTACAATAAAATTTGTGCAGTAGAAAAAAAGGTCTCCTATATCTTTGTGCTTTGGTTTCCAAATTCAATGCAAATACAAACTCTTAGTACAAGAGTAATCAAAATGAAGTACATTTTATGATCAGAGCGAGATAAGGTGTGTCTTTTAAACTTAGGCAGCGAAAGAGGACATTCTTCACTGAATGAATACATTGACTATCCAATGTATTCATTCCGCACGCTGTAGTGTTGGTGTCAGCAATATACTGAAAATATATTGAAATAAAATAAGGATATTGTGACATTTCACAAAATATGGCATATATATTGCAGTATATTACACTGCTTGTAAATATATTTAGCATACATTGCGCAGTGCTCATATGTACAGGATATTGCTATAAAGCTGACTGCATTTCTTCCAGGAGTGGAGTCATCGCTGAACAAACACGCCGCTCACAGTATTGCGACTATTTAAACAACACGCTAAGCCCCCAGCACGTCCACTGTCATCAGTGAAATGGGGCTGTAGTTCGAACAGGGTTCCCACGTTCGTTCTTCGCGACGTTGTTTTTCTTCGTTTTTTTTTTTTGTTGGCGTTAGCTGAGAGTCTCCCTGAGAAATGAAAGAACAGAGGCTTCAATCAACAGCCAAACCACTGCCTCCATCCACAGAGCACGGCTTGTGCCTGCCAGAACACACAGACAACATGCCTGTCATGTGTGAGGTCGCTTCCTGTTGTGTGTTTCGATCATGGACTGGGGGGGGGGGGGGGGGGGGGGGGTTTGGGTAGATTGTGATTGCACGTGTTGGTCTCTCGCTGCACACATGCCAGCTCAAAGCCGTTTATAGCGAAGGCAGGAAACTCGCCACCAACGTTCAACGCAACCTGGGTGACGCGTGGCGGCCATTTTGCAGCAGCACGGTCGGAGCACATGAGCTGAGATGGCGAGGGAGAGCCAGTTAGCATGGGGGATAATTAGCTGGCCAGGTTCTGAGAGGGTTCAGCTCATCCCAATCGCTTATTTTACTCATCCTCGTGTCCTCGGGCCTCGCCTGACCCGGAAATCGATCGAGGTTCACCGTCTTTGCGTCTTGAGGTGCATAGGAAGTCCATTTTGTTTTCGTGTTTACTGTACACCAGATTTTTTGGGACGGGTCTATCCGGGCTTTTTGTTTTAAAAAAAAAAGAAATTTTAAAAAAATGTGGCAGCGAATCCAAACACAACAGAAACCGAAATGAACGGCAGGGCCCATTGTTCCGCGTGGAGCTGAAACGGGGCTGTAATTCTGTCATCGAGCGGCACGATGACGCTGCTGCTCGGACCCGGGGTCGGGCACTCCGGCAGCAAGGCCGGATGGAGTCACCGCGTGGCCATTGTTATCTTTAGCCACCTGCTGTTTCTGTGTGTGCGTGTGTGTGCGTACGGGGGGCGGGGGGCAGGGAGGGGGGCAGGGGGTAGGGCAGGCGGGAGGGCGGGCAGCAGCGGCGCTGCCTGGGGGGGGGCAGGAGGGCGGGAGGGACAGGGGCAGCAGGGTGTGGGACTGAAACGCTGCCGAAGCATCACGGCGCTGTGCTCAGGTGGGCATCTGCAGGTTTTGTATCCGGCAGAACTTGGCTGTGTGGAACCAAGCAGAGGGAGAGAGAGAGAGGGAAAGGTAGAGAGAAGTCAGAGGGAAAGAGAGAGAGAGAGAAAGAAAGAGAAAGAGAAAGAGAATGCTGTGTGGGGAATCCATGGGGGAAATAAGCTGGTGTCTGTATCAGAACAAACGGGGTAAAGAGGGGAAGTGCGTGTATAAGAGGAAATACCTCCCCCCCCCGGCCCCCCTCCCCCTCCCCGTGCCCCTGCCCTTGACCTTGTCTTCAACAGCTTTTGTTCTGTAGCACACGTGTCCCTCCGTCACTCACCCACATCACAGAGCCTCAGCCTCTGAAGGGGAGAACGAAGGAAGACGTGTAGTCTAAAAGACAACGAGAGCGGTTTCCTTCCTCAGGGAACCTCTTCCCGTAAATGTGTGTGCTCTGAAGAAGCGCTGCCCGTGAGACCAGCTCGTTACTGCAGCAGGATGGTCTCACTAGACCCAAGAGAGTTCCATATGCCTGCTTCTGCAGCAGGATGGTCTCCCTGGAACCAAAGAGATTGGCCCTGTGGAAATTTCCATTCATTTACACGCAAAAACACCAACAAGCGTGTCATAATGCAGTCAGCTCTCCTCTGTGGTTCTCATCCTGGCTGGACCAATCACTGACGTCTCTGTTCGTCACATGATTTTCAGTACAATTCTGGCTGATCTGGAAGGAGGAAATTGGGGTTTGGATACCTGGGACATGTACTGTAGGTATCTGTTCTATGGGCAGTGATCTTATACATTTTATATTTTAAAAGGTGGCAATTCTGTAAAGCAAACTCTGTCATTATGGTATTTTTGTGTGAAATAATTTTTACCAGTGAAAGAAAAACATTGAACAGAGTGATCATGTAATAAAGCATGTTAGACATTTTCATATTTCATGTCTAACACCATATCTGGATAATTTCCAATAAATCTTTTAATGGTCTTCCAAAATGAATTTTGAATATTTAGCTGCAGCCTGCATGTGGAATCAGATTGTGTTGTAACAGCACGCACCCCAGTGAAATAACCCCAGTGTATTATGTGATGAGTATCAGGGTAAACTGGATTTCCTGGTCCTGGTTCTCATGTTGCTTAGTTACGAGGCCTAGGGTCATCCCGGGTCAGTTGCGGCGTGCTGCTTACCTGGAGTTTAAACCTGAGGTCTGAACCCCGACACCACAGAGCTTCATCACAGCTGGAACACCTCTCTACGGATCTGCCAAAGATAAGAATGAGCCGCTCCAGTGTGTTTAAATTGCAGCTCTGTGGTCTAGGGGGGTTAAACCGGAGGTTTGAAACTCCAGCTAAGCAGTACGCTGCAGTTGACCTCCCCGCCCCCCCAAACCCCCCCCCCCCCCCCCCCCCTTCACCACCCCCGCCTTGTGTTTGTGATGACACTGGTGTCATTAAGGGATGAGAAGTACAGTCAATTGCAGCCCAGCCCTTCAGAGTGAGTGATTGTGGTTTGGCGGTGGGGGGGTCGGGCGAGGGGGGGGGGCGGGGGGGGGCTGTGAATAATAGTCTCTAGTGTGCTGCTGCCCACAGTGTTTTCAGGATCGTTGGCGCTCGGTCAGCTGTGTGCCTTACCCATATAAAGACCAGGCCAAGAGGAGTGCTCGTCTTTCCAATCCGCTTATCCCCACGCTTCTGAGTTAGCACAGAGATATCCAAACAATATCGAAAAATAACTTTATGTGCAGTGCAGTAACAGGCTACGTACAGAATACATATTTGCGTAAACATATTGGTTATTATTTTTTATTTTTTATTTTATTGAAACATGCATGCAGACCATTTTTTCTGTAACTGAAGTAGAATGGTGTGCATGTGCTGCTGGATTTTTTGTGAAGAGTCGATAACTTTTTTTGTTAAGAGTTTAGCCAGTTTACTGGTATAGCAAGCAGGTGTGTCTTCTTAGAGATCCAGCTTAACACAGCAAGAATACACTGGATACCGGTACTGTATATTAAAAAAAGAATGTATTCACCAACATGCTACTATTAATGATATGCTGGTGAGTAACCTCACCATTAATCTTCCAAATTAAACGATTATTTAAGTTCTTTTTCTGTCTTTGACTCTGTAGAATGCATTTCATGCAATAGATGTGCATGCATAAAGGGGTTTTTATTAATGCATTACATGAGTTAGGGTTAGGGTTAGGGTTACAGGCGCTCTCATCCAAAGTACGGTAGTGATGAAAGCCACTTTAATCCACAGCTCTAATAAACGCTTTTTGAAAAGGATCCATTTATACAGATGGATATATTCTGAAACACTGGGCTGCCCAACCCCGTTCCTGGAGACCTGCCGGCCTGTAGCTTTTCACTCCAACACTAATTTGGCACACCTGATTCTATTAATTAGCAGGTCAACAAGATCTCTAGCTGTTGAATGAGGTTTGCTTTGTTAGGGCTGGAGTGAAAACCTACCGGATGGTAGATCTCCAGGAACAAGGTTGGGCAGCCCTGCTCTAGCTGTTGGATGATGTGGGCTTTGTTAGGGCTCAAGTGAAATCCTATAGAATGGTAGATCTCCAGGAACAGGGTTGGGCAGCCCTACTGACACAATTCAGACTGAGTAGCTTATATAACGGTATAACCACAGTTTTTCCCAGCTGGGAATCGAACCTACAACTTTAGGTTAAAAGCTCTGTTCCCTAGCCCCTGTACTGCGCTGCTGCCTGCTGAGCCCTGAAGCCCACGTCCTTATCATCGTAGCCTAGCTCGGCTTTAACGAGCCGCGACAGCCGTTGCTGTCGAGATGAGGTCAGGTCTTAGCATAACCCATTAGCAGACACTCTTATCGAGAACGATTAACAATGAGCGGGGGTGCGCTGAATAAACTGCGCTTTGCAGTCGATAGGGCGGCCATTTTTGGGGAAATAAAGGCCTGGGCACTGAGTGAGGAGCAGGCTTGTCGAACATGTCGAATGTCCTCCGCGCCTGTTGACACTGTGAGGTTCCTTTTGTCGAATGGCAAGTCGTGGGGGTGCTGGAGAGAGCACGGCATGGTGAGACTGCCTGTGGGTGACAGATGTGGTTTGGAAGGGCAGAGAGAAAAGCAACCTCGTGTGTTCCTGTGAAGTCCTCGTGGGTCGGGTGCAAGAGTTTCATACCATTATATTTCAGTCCACATGCTGGAGTGTGTGTGTGTGTGTGTGTGTGTGCATATGCATGCATGTGTGTGTGTGTGTGTGTGTGTGTGTGTGTGTGTGTGCATATGCATGCATGTGTGTGTGTGTGTGTGTGTGTGCATATGCATGCATGCATGTGTGTGTGTGTGTGTGTGTGTGTGCATATGCATGCATGTGTGTGTGTGTGTGTGTGTGTGCGCATATGCATGCATGCATGTGTGTGTGCTTATGCATGCATGCGTGTGTGTGTGTGTGTGTGCGCATATGCATGCATGTGTGTGTATGTGTGAGTGTGCGGCGTTCCTGCTCGTGCACTGCGGCGTCCCTGCTCGTGCGCCGCGGCGTTCCTGCTCGTGCGCTGCGGCGCTCCTGCTCGTGCGCTGCGGCGTTCCTGCTTGTGCACTGCGGCGCTCCTGCTCGTGCACTGCGGCGTTCCTGCTCGTGCACTGCGGCGCTCCTGCTCGTGCACTGCGGCGTTCCTGCTCGTGCACTGCGGCGTTCCTGCTCGTGTCCGTGCACTGCAGCGTTCCTGCTCGTGTCCCTGTACTGCGGCGTTCCTGCTCGTGTCCGTGCACTGCAGCGTTCCTGCTCGTGTCCCTGTACTGCGGCGTTCCTGCTCGTGTCCGTGCACTGCAGCGTTCCTGCTCGTGTCCCTGTACTGCGGCGTTCCCTGCCTGCCAGGCTAACTCTTTAAGCCCTCACTTAGCATGGCAGCTATATTATCGCTTGGCTATAAATGGAAATAGCATTACAGGCATGCGGTGTGTCAGCTGGACATCCCTGAGATTCTGTTACCAGAAGCCTTTTCGAGTGTGCAAATTTCCAGGAACACCAGGAAAATCCAGTCTTAACAAGCATTTTAGTCTTATATTTAGACTTTTTGCTGAGTGAGCCAAAAAGTTTGCCAATGAGGTGAAACAGTTTGAGACATTTCAGGATTTGCCAATGGGGATAAGACAAATTCACTTCAAGCAAAAAATATCTTAAAACAAGCTGATGTTTTCTACTTGAGAGAAAGTTTAAGATGAAATATTAAAGACTAAAATGCTTGTTAATGCTTGTGATGATGTCTTTTTGTAGGCCAACTCGGAAGTTTCTTCCACTAAGGGTTCCCCTAAAAACAGTACCCCACCGGCAGCCACCGGACACCGTGCATTATGGGAGTTTCTCCTGGATGTAACTGCAGTTCCTGACAACACTGTTTTTTGTTTCTCTGTCACCTGGAACACTGCGTCCTGTCCAGGTTACTGGTGACCTTGGCATGCATATTGACTAAAGCAACGCTGATTTACATACAACCTCCTGCTTGTTTGGTATGTGCTCATTTTAAACGAACAGATTTTGGGGTGAGTGACAAACTTGACAAAAACAATGCTTAAAATATACATGAAAAGTGGTTGCACTGCCAAATAAAAAAACAAAAAAACACTTTGTTTAATTATTGCTTTAAGAAAAGACGGTAAGAACAAAGTCGAATCCTTAATAAAAGAAGCAAACAACAGTATACTGTGTAAACGTACTGTGATTTAAGGTACTGTGTGATTTAAAGTACTGTGATTGTAAAGGTACAGAGATTTAAGGGGACAGTCACTCTACGGCAAAGAACTGGAACAGTCACTCTACGGTAAAGAACTGGAACAGTCACTCTACGGTAAAGTACTGGAACAGTCACTCTATGGTAAAGAACTGGAACAGTCACTCTACGGTAAAGAACTGGAACAGTCACTCTACGGTAAAGAACTGGAACAGTCACTCTACGGTAAAGAACTGGAACAGTCACTCTACGGTAAAGAACTGGAACAGTCACTCTACGGTAAAGAACTGGAACAGTCACTCTACGGTAAAGAACTGGAACAGTCACTCTACGGTAAAGAACTGGAACAGTCACTCTATGGTAAAGAACTGGAGCTACTTGAACTGCAGTAACCCTGTAGTACGGTTTGTCGGACAGAGAGTGCTAATTGAGTTAGGGCAGCGCATGTGTTTATTCTAGACCGGGAGTGTGAAATGTGACACGGTCCCAAATCGGAATCAGGATCAGCTGTCCTGTGTTCTGAAGGCCTTTTACTTACTACAGGTCTTGTTCTCAAATTGCGGAAAAGTTTCTCAGTTTCTCTCTCTCTCTCTCTGTCCCTCTCTTTCTGTCTCACTCTCACTTCATTACAACTTTGATTTATTGCCGTGACTTTGTCTATCGGCAAAACACAGTACATGGAGGGTATATGAAATTACAGTGATGTGGAATGATACTCAATATGCCTCTAACTATTATAATAGGAAGGCAAAAAGATATTATGCATTAGGCAGGCATGTACATGCAGGGCATTTACACAAGCACATGTGTACAAGTATACATTTATGAATATACTGCCAGCTGTCTAGTGTTTAGATTATGGCCTTAGAGAGAGCACTCACTTATAAGTGAGTGCTTATGTGCATGTGAGTGCGTGTGGGTGTGTGTGCGTGCGCGTGTGTGTGTGCGTGTGTGTGTATGTGTGTGTGAGTGCTTATGTGCATGTGAGTGCATGTGGGTGTGTGTGCGTGCGCGTGTGTGTGTGCGTGTGTGTGTATGTGTGTGTGAGTGCTTATGTGCGTGTGTGTGCATGAGGGTGTGTGCGTGCGCGTGTGTGTGTGTGTGCTTGTGGGTGTGCGCGCGCGTGTGTGTGTATGTGTGTGTGCGTGTGGGTGTGTGTGCGCGTGTGTGCATGTGTGTGTATGTGTGTGTGAGTGCTTATGTGCGTGTGTGTGCGTGTGTGCGCGCGCGTGTGTGCGTGCGTGCGTGCGTGCGTGCGTGTGTGCGTGTGTGCGTGTGGGTGTGTGCGCGCGTGTGTGTGTGTGTGTGTGGGTGCGTGTGTGAGTGCTTATGTGCGTGTGTGTGCGTGTGGGTGTGTGCGCGCGCGCGCGTGTGTGTGTGTGTGTGCGCGTGTGTGTGCGCGTGTGCGTGTGTGTCTGTGTGTGGGTGTGTGCGTGTGTGTGTGTGTGTGTGTGTATGTGTGTGTGTGTGTGTGTGTGTGTGTGAGTGTGTGCGTGTGGGTGTGTGCGCGCGTGTGTGTGTGTGTGTGTGTGTGTGTGTGTATGTGTGTGTGTGTGTGTGTGTGTGTGTGTGAGTGTGTGTGTGTGTGTGTGTGCGTGTGGGTGTGTGCGCGCGCGTGTGTGTGTGTGTGTGTGCGTGTGGGTGTGTGCACGCATGCGTGTGTGTGTGTGTGCGCGTGTGTGTGCGCGTGTGTGTGTGCGTGTGTGTGTGTGTGTGTGTGTGTGCGTGTGTGTGTGTGTGTGTGTGCGTGTGTGTGTGTGTGTGTGTGTGCGCGTGTGTGTGTGCGTGTGTGTGTGTGTGTGTGTGTGTGCGTGTGTGTGTGTGTGTGTGTGTGCGTGTGTGTGTGTGTGTGTGTGTGTGTGTGCGTGCGTGTCTGTGTGTGTGTGTGTGCGCGCGTGTGCGTGTGTGTGTGTGTGCGTGTGTGTGTGTGTGCGTGTGTGTGTGTGTGTGCGTATGTGCGTGTGTGTGTGTGTGTGTGTGTGTGTGTGTGTGTGTGTGTGTGTGTGTGTGTGTGTGTGTGCGTGTGTGTGCGTGTGTGTGTGTCTGTTGGCAGGTCATTCTCAGTCAGTGGAAGAAAGGCAGAGTCCCGCTGAGCTCTGTCCCCATTCAGGGCTTCGATCCGAGGGGGAAAAAGGAAAAAGTGTCCCGCAAACGACAGGATGCACATGGGCGGGAAACGATAGCTGGTCCTGTTCAGGAAATTGAGAGAGAGAGAGAGAGAGAGAGAGAGAGAGAGAGAGAGAGAGAGAGAGAGAGAGAGAGAGAGAGAGAGAGAGAGAGAGAGAGAGAGAGAGAGAGAGAGAGAGAGAGAGAGAGAGAGAGAGAGAGAGAGAGAGAGAGAGAGAGAGAGAGAGAGAGAGAGAGAGAGAGAGAGAGAGAGAGAGAGAGAGAGAGAGAGAAAGCGGGGGGGGGAAAGGAAGAACACAAGCGTGTTCAGATTAAGTCGTTCCTGTTTTTAAGTCCCCCCCCTCCCCCTTTCCTTTCAAATGCCACTCACGCGGTGGCTGGCTGGCCCTCTGGACGTCGTTGGCCGATGCCGGAGTCATCAGTTTCGCCCTGTCATCACTGACAGGCAGCAGCGCTGCTCTCCAGGTTCATCCTTCACCGCACGCACCAAGACGGAGAAAAATGAGTCATTCCACTGACCTCCAGAACTTAAAAAAAAAAACAAAAAAAGACTTTTCCATTGTTTTTCTTTTGTCAGAAGCCAAACTGAACCAGATTTTGGAACGCTGGGCCGAACCAGACTTCACCATGACAGCTAAGAGGCGGTTGACCCTTGACACAAGGTGTACTCGAGACTGCGGTCTCAGATCTTTCCTGCTCCAGGAAGACGCCTGATTCATCTTGCAGAGCAGGTGTCAAGTGAACAAGTGTACACATCCCCGACACAAACACAGCAAGCACAACTATTAATTTCCTTTTGATGTGCGCTGACTGCAGGCTGACTGTTGCTTGTATTTTTGCATAGACTCCTTTGTTGCTGTTTTTGTTTGTGTTGGTGTTAATCAGTTTAACCTACAGGGTCCAAGTCAAACTGTGCGGTTGTTCCCTGCACTTGGAACGGTATTTCTCTCTAGGGTTTTCGACACACTTGTTCCTGGTTATGGTTATACACTTTTTTGTACGTCTCTCTGGATAAGAGCGTCTGCCAAATGCCTGTAATGTAATGTAATGTTTTATGTCATGAAAAATTAATGACACTTTCTGGTTACCGGGACTGGTTTTACCAATGCACTGGACAACAACAATCAAACGTGGCAAAAGAAAAATGAACGTAAGAGCTGCTCTCAAAATGGCTAACTGCAATAAAAGGTTAACTGTTCTCCAAGGCTAAGGCCCCTTAAAGGCTAACTGCTGGTAAATTCATGTGATGTTGCCAAGGGCAGACTAAACATCATACTTTCACCAGGATACCCATCTGGCATCTACACAGTTTGTCTTGTCAGATTTATTTCCACAATGTGTTAAAATGCATGTTGTCTTGTTTTGTTTTTGTTTTCCTTTCACACGTTGTCCCTTTTTATGCTGTATATACCCTGGGTAATGCACATACATTGTATAGATATCCAAACAGTCATGCTTATCCTTATGAAAAGTTCATTGTTCTGTTATGCTTGTTGCCGTGAAACAGCGTTAGTGAATCATTGGCACCTACCTGTACAAGTGGCTTCCTGTTTGTGTATTAATGCCAGTGACATTGCTCTGGGCCGTTCTGAGGGAGGTCTTAGCTTTCTGCTTCTACTCAAGGAAATGCACGCTCGAGAAACCACTGACGAGTTTTCCTAAGCAACGTGGCATTGACGGGAACCTAACAGGAAATGGTTCATGGTAAAAAAAAAAATTTTTTTTAAAAACATAAAGACTAGCTTTGGTGGTATCAAACCTCACAAATGTTCTCTCCCTCTCCACCTTCACTAACGTGTGGTGAGTTTTCTGGCACAAAATGGCTGCCAGGTGGGTGCTACACATTGGTGGTGGGTGAGCTGAGCTTGCCTTCACTGTAAAGCACTTTGAGGATTCAGAAAAGTGCTATATAAATGTAAGGATATTCTATATACTCTATATATAGAGCCCCCGAGCCTGGTGGCCTCAGGTAGTGGTGGAGTGTTAAACCACTGCACTCATCAACTTCAGGTAAGGATTATAAAACAGTGTCAGGTCCTACTTGGCTAGTGCACAGAGCCTGAATCATGGAAAACTGGGAATATTGTGTCTGATCGTAAAAGGCCTGAATTGTCTGAATAAAATGACTTCAGGCATATTGCCCTCACCTCCATTCTCTGTAAGTGTATGGACAGGGTCTTACGCAGGTACGTAACATCCGCTGTATCAATAGCTTGTACTGCCTGCAGGAGGATTTGGAGTGTGTGTGTGTGTATGTGTGTGTGTGTGTGTGTGTGTGTGAGAGAGAGTGTGTGTGTCTGTGTGTGTGTGTGCATGAATGTGAGTACATGAGTGTGAGTGTGTGAGATGTCTGTGTGTGTGTGTGTGCATGCATGTGAGTGCGTCAGTGTGTGTGTGTGTCTCTGTGCATGTGCATGAATGTGAGTACATGAGTGTGAGTGTGTGAGATGTCTGTGTGTGTGTGCATGCATGTGAGTGCATCAGTGTGTGTGTGAGTGCGTGTGTGCGTGTGTGCGTGCATGCGTGTTTGAGTGCAGCACCATAACATCCTCTGTATCAATAGCTTATACTGCCTACAGTTTGCTTACATAAGCCAAAGAAGCACTTGATGTGGCACAGCTGACCTATTTAACATCCTAGCGAGGCACCTGCAGGCCCCCACTCGTTATGCCAGAGTCCTTTCAATCGATTATAGCTCTGCTTTCAATTCGATGCAAACCCATATTCTTCTGCAGGGGCTTCTGGACCTCAATGGGTCAATGGGGACAGTATCCATCGTATCAGAGATCTTCTCTCTAACTGCCCTCAAAGGGTCGCTGTCGATGGCAAAATGTCACATGACCTTATGATGAACCACGGGGACACCACAGGGTTGAATTTTATCACCTCTTCTGTTTTATATTTACACAAATGAGCTTCAGGTAGATTTAGGTTTAAACTTCATTTATTTATGCTGAGTATATGATTCTAGATGCCCTGCTACACCAACATGACACAGTAAGAGAAAGTTTCTGTTTTGATCGAATTACATTTGGATCATGTGTCAGCCCTTCTGTGTTGGTGTCAAACCAGCTCACTGGAAATCAATTTCAGTGAGACAAAAGAGCTCGCCATTCAGAATAGCTATGATTTGACTCTGCCACTAATGATCAATGGCCAAATGGTTGAGACAGTTGATGTTTTTAAGAATCTTGGCACATACCTGGACAAATGATCTTTCTATTACGATTAAGACGGACATCATTTTTAAGAACTGTTCAACAACAGCTCCGTCTTATCCGTGGACTCAATCATTTTGAAGTGAGCCAGTCAAAACATATTGGAGATGGTGTATAAAAGCCTTACTGAAAGCTCTTCATCTTTTAACATGATCATGTGGTTTGGAAATCTGAACACTGGGAGGAAGAATAAGCTGCAGAGTTAAAATGGCTTCCAAAATAACTGGGAAGCTGCAGCAGTAGCAGCAGCAGCATGTATATAAATTACTCCTCTCATCCACCACATAAGGAATTTGAACTCTTGCTTCAGGAAGACGTTATAAGCTTCCCGGGGCAAATAATATTTAATATTAAGTGCTACTAGGGCCCTAAATGAGAACGAGGGACCAGCAGGAGTATCTCTTTGTTTTTGCTGCAGTGCGGTTTTTAGGTCAGTGTCCAAGTAGCTGTGTTTAGGATTGTCTTTTTAAATGCTTACTGTTATTTCATGCTTTTGTATGTTTCTTTATGTCTTTTTTTGGTAAAGTCAAAAAAGTAGCTGTGCAGCAACAAAGTTTCGTATTTTTTGGTGTTTGTTAGTAGTTGCAGTAGCATACAATTATTATTATTATTATTGGCATCAAACACAGCAGATGTGAAGCACTTAATTGTATTTTTTTCGTTTTCTAATTCTTCTACGACTTTTTCCAGGGCTGGAAAAACCAGCTGGCTGTTGTTTTTTTGTTTTGTTTTTTTTAAATGAAACTTGACCACACTTTGAAAGCGGAACCTGCACATTGATGACCGGTTACTGCAAATGGCCGCAAAGTGATTTTGGCACTGGCTTTGACAGCTTGATGGCACTGACATAATCGACTGAAATTCCAGTCTTTAACCTGCCCGTAAGTCATGAACTGTTAACCCTAGAGACACAAACAAACTTCCTCAGACACATTGTCTCGTATTTTTTTTGTCATGTTGACTTAAAAAAAAAAAAAAACCCTTAAGACTTCTCTGATGTGATCATTTTATATCGCAACATCAACTCAAAAAAAAAAAAATCTTAATCACTGTGGTGTTTTGTCAAGTCGTTCTTTAAAATGTGTGTGACCTAAGGGTTTCTACCACAATTAAATAAAAAAATAAGTATTGCTCTGCATTACAAAACAACTGCATTGCTCATACACTGATATACTACACTTCCAAAAGTATTTGGACACCTGAATATCACACCCATATTTACTTGTTAAACATCTCATTCCAAAATCATGAGGATAGATATGGAGTTGGACCCCCCTTTGCTGCTGTGACAGCCTCCACTGTTCTGGGAAGGGTTTCCAGTAGATTTTGGAAAATGGGTGTTGGGAATTCCATTCAGCCCCAAGAGCATTAGTGAGGTCGGTCCCTGATGTTGGGTTTAAGGCCTGGCTTGCAGTCGGCATTCCAATTTATCCCAAAGGTGTCTGAAGGGGTAGAGGTCAGGGCTCTGTGCAGGCCAGTCAAGTTCTTCCCCACCAAACTCAGCAAACCATTCTTTACCTTGCTTTGTGCACGGGGGCACTGCCATACTGAAACAGGAAATGGCCTTCCCCAAACTGTTGCCACAAAGTTGGAATTGCACTATTCTCTAATATGTCATTGTATGCTGTAGTGTTAAGACTTCCCTTTACTGGAACTAAGGGACCTAGCCCAAACCATGAAAAACCATGCCCAAACCAAAGCCCAAACTCCAGATTTCAATTACAGCACTTACAGTTGACTGGGGCAGCTCTGGCAGGGCAGAAACTGACTTGTTGGAAAGGTGTCATCCCATGACAATGCCATGCTGAAAGTCGCTGAGCTCTTCAGTACGATCCATTCTACACTGCCAGTGTTTGTCAATGGAAATGGCATGGTTGTACGCTTGATTTGATGCACCTGTTACAGATAGGTGTGGCCGAAATAGCTGAAACCACTGATTAGAATGTATGTCCACATACTTATGTAAATGTAGTGTACAGGCTGTGCTCATGAGATTTCACATTTATGTACATCTGAGTCAGTGATCTTCATTCCAGCCGCTGCAGGGTCTGCCAGTTTTTGTCAGCAACCAATTCAGACCCAAGAAACTAGGTAAAGTGAGTTAACTGTAATTGACTGCTTTAATTGATCAATTAAGCAACGAGTAACAACGAAAAGCAGCAGACCCTGCAGCTCTCCAGGACCAGGAATGGAGATCACTGATTGAAGCTTGTAGAAAACTTCTGCATCTCAGCTGACCTCATTGAGGCGCTACAACAAGAAATTTTACCAATTAAAACCTTTTCAATCTGATGAGTGCACAACGATGGCATCAACCATCAACAATGATTTTCTGCTGTTTTATTAATTATTCTGAGTTTATGACATAAAAATAAAGAACGCACAGTCTTCAGTAGTTTAAAACTATGATTCCTTTATACGCCTCAGGTTGTGTCATTTACAGAAAGTGCATTGGATAATAAGAGCACCGAGAGCGTCGTCTAGAGTTGGTCATGAATGTGTATGAAGAATATTTGCTGTTTCCGTATGGAGGATGGGCGCAATCACAGGGCCGTTTGTATCTGCGTCGACGTAATTCAGCGGGCTTTACCTCGTGCTTTATAAGACGGGTTTGTGGTTACGCCCCTTTCCAGATGGAGACCAGTGCGCTGCAAGGACGGTCTCGTGCGCGCAGTGGACGCTCTTAATTCACCGGCAAGGATTCGCTTCACATCTTTTCTCGGAGCTCCAGCTCCAGTTCCAAGGTGACAAGGCGGGCGAGTTCGAAGTCTCCGGGATTCCTGTTTTATATTTAGTGAACTAATTGCCTATACTCGCCAGCGTTCATCTCGAGGTTGTCTTTTTGAAAAAATAAAAAAATGTGAGTATTCCCGTGATAAACTTTTAGCAGTACTTCTGACAGCCTGATATTTCTTTTCTTTTTTTAGTCGGAAAACTAACGTTCCTGGAAGTATCGATGACAGTTTAAAAAAAAAAAAATGTAATTGACTATTTTGGTTTAGATGTGGGCTTCGGATTTTAGTGTCTTGGTTTCCATAAATGTTTGTTAATAGTTGTACATGTACATGCTGTATGTTTACTTGGGCCATCCTATATGGTTACTTAAATGAGAAACGCACTATTAATAGCGTACACTTGGACGGTAATTTGTGTCCAAAATTGGGTTCTGTGATTTAGTCAACTTGTTTACTTGTTTATTCGGTTTAACCGAAAAAAAGGAAAACCTGATTTCTAACGATCCACCCTCTATGCCGTTGTGATTAAACCAGTATTGCATGGCCTTATAAATCAAATGAGAACGTTTTCATTTCAAGTATAGCCTATTGGTCTGTCGCATACAGTAAGCTTTTATTTTAGCACCAAATGCTTTTCTAAATTATAGTTTAAATTGTTCTTTTTAAAGGCAACACGTTACATTAATCTGCTACTGTTAATTCACCGCACGTCCACCCGCAAGCAAATTGCAGCCTTTTAATAATAATGTAGCCTACTTTAATCAACGATTTAAATATTTTGGATGTGAATGCGTGATCTTTCTTGCAATTGCTATTTAGTTGCATATAAAGCGTGGTAAACCGCTCGCGCGCATCCAGGGTCTTCAATAAGCTATGACCACTTAAGGGGAACTTCATTAAGAATATCAAATTAAACTTGTTCCTCCATATCTGGCTGTTTATTAAGCGTGCATATGGGTAAACAAAAGATTCGGAATGGGGGAAACGTTATTTTCGTCTTTTTAGGCTCTTGGCCCCATTAGTTATAGGAAATAGGCTACCCACTTAATTATTCCCCACAAGGCAGTTTTTTCCCCAGACTTGTGGAGCCTTCAAAGCATTCCGTTTTCGTCTGAGACTTCACGAATAGCTGCCATGAAACACGTATGGTGTTTTATTGTTTTATTGAGAAGTTATAATAAACCGCTGAATTTCCGCCCGCCGCTGCCTGTTAGCACGAGGCTGGCAGCCTGTCGACGGGGATTCATTTCGCATTCTGCACACTGGGACGCAAATCAATTTAGCATGCATCAACAACAAAAACTACATTTACAGCTCGGTGGAGACGGTAGTTAGTCTATATGCGCTCACTAGAAGTGATCAACACAAGTTTTAAAGAACATCTAACAACATGATTTGCACGCGTAATTTTTTTTTCGGGGGGCGGGGGGCTAATTGGATACTTTGACGGAGTACTTTGAACTCAAATCGAGTACAAATTGTCTCTGAACTCATAATTATGCTAAAATATCATTTAACACCAGGACTTGTGTTTTATTATATGTGACTTGGACATCCTAACGTTGCAGAAAACGAACAATTTAAGGTTCAATTAAATGTGAGGTTGGCCTTATGTTAAGCCATGCTATATTTACATTGAATAAATCTCTGTACCCCAGTGGAGTACTATGGTAAAAATATCTGGTTGTCCTTTGGTTGATGGCCACACCCCTCTACAGACAGAAATATCCACTTAATGCCCAGTTAATGTGTGCTTTCTGTAAGTGCTGCATTAGGCACCGCCACTTCCTGTCAGAGGAAATAACCTGATCGAACCAAGTGACACGGACAATGGGCAGACACTTGTGGGTGACTTCGCGATGCACGCGAACATTAGTTACCATGGTTATGTAATTATAGAGAGAGAGTGGCATTAGAGCAGTACATTCGGAAGCATGTACATTATATTAAATGATAAAAAAACACCGATTACAGGTCCATTTCGCTCGAGGGAAGGCGGTAGGTACGTAGAGTTTGTCTGAGCTGCAAGCAGCAGACTCTTGAAAACGAATCCTGTCTACAGGACCCTGGTGGTTCAGACGCGCACTGAGTTAAAATCTGTAGCCTATAGCTTTCAGTTTTGTTTCCACAGAAGAGGAGTGTTGCACATCTGACGATAACGGCAATGACCGTAGCATAGGAACAGTGATGTTCTTGTCACTGAATTTTGCTTTTCGAAAAAAGCTCTGGCATTTTTCTCTGGCCTTGGCTGTTCGTCTGAAATTTCTGCTTTCTTAGCATTTTGACGATGAAAATGATTGTTAAAGATGCCTTTAATCTTAGCAATCTTTTTTTTAAATTTAAAAACTTTATTTTATTCCCGTCTGTGTAACAGGCTGCCTGGCCCTACCTATGGAATCGCCAACCAAGGCCTACATATTGAACAGGCTTCTCCTTGAACCTCTGGGCTAGTTTAAAAAAAAAAAAAAAAAAAAAAGCATCTAAATCAAATCAGCATTAAAAATGTTAAATGTAAAAAGCCGATGATTACTCCATCCTGACAGGAAGAAAGGGTAACAAAGTTTTTATCCTGCCCACTACAGAAAGATTTGGTGTTTGTGTTTTGGAAACAGTGTTGCTCACGCCAGTAAACTGGTGATTTATGTTTTAACTAATTAATGATAGATCCGTTACATGGGCAAGTGACTGGGACTGAAACTTCATTGCCAGAACAGACACTTATTTTCTGACCTATTGCTTTTTGAAATGACATCCCTTGCATTAAAACAAATTATATATATATATATATATATATATATATAATGTTTCTAAATTTGGAAGAGGCAAGTTTGCATCTTTATCTGGCTTAATGAACACTTTGCATGTCAGAGAAAAAAAAAACTGCTTGCACAGGATCTTTGGAATCTGTTGGCCCGTATTCTGGCTGCTGGTGAAATGAAGTGCATTTAAACAGCAGCGTCAGGCTGCTGAAATGCATGCATGCATGTAATACTGAAATACTGCAGCCATGTAGCTACCCCCCCTCTACTGCAGCCGTGTAACTACCCCCCCGCTACTGCAGCGTCAGGCTGCTGAAATGCATGCATGCATGTAATACTGAAATACTGCAGCCATGTAGCTACCCCCCCTCTACTGCAGCCGTGTAACTACCCCCCCGCTACTGCAGCCATGTAGCTACCCCCCACTACTGCAGCTGTGTAACTACCCCCCCACTACTGCAGCCGTGTAACTACCCCCCAGCTACTGCAGCCGTGTAACTACCCCCCGATACTGCAGCCGTGTAACTACCCCCCTGCTACTGCAGCCGTGTAACTACCCCCTGCTACTGCAGCCGTGTAAATACCCCCCTGCTACTGCAGCCGTGTAACTACCCCCCTGCTACTGCAGCCGTGTAACTACCCCCCTGCTACTGCAGCCGTGTAACTACCCCCCTGCTACTGCAGCCGTGTAACTACCCCCCTGCTACTGCAGCCGTGTAACTACCCCCGCTACTGCAGCCGTGTAACTACCCCCCCTGCTACTGTAGCCGTGTAACTACCCCCCCCCGCTACTGCAGCCGTGTAACTACCCCCCGCTACTGCAGCCGTGTAACTACCCCCCCCTACTGCAGCCGTGTAACTACCCCCCCCTGCTACTGCAGCCGTGTAACTACCCCCCCCCCCCGCTACTGCAGCCATGTAACTACCCCCACCGCTACTGCAGCCGTGTAACTACCCACCCCCCCCCCCCCCCCCCCCCCCCCGCTACTCCAGCTGTGTATCAGACCCCCCCCCCCGCATACCCGCGGGTTATTTTGCTGGGTCATGATTGCCCTCTCTGAGTGTCTGCAGTGCCAGCTCCCCTGTGTAATCTCCACCCCTCGCTCTCCTCTTCCTGCGTTGGCTTGACTCTGTGGTGGGAACGCAGCAGGTAACAGGTGTCACCTAGCAGGGCGAACGCTCTGGCTGATTTAACTTGAGTTGATTCTGTTCGAGTGCCACTGCTCTGCTCGGCACACACCTCCAGCAACTGTACATTTTTACATTTTATAATTACCCAGACCAGCTGTCAATCCAGATGCTATTTATATGTATGAATGTAACAGGGCTGCCCAATCCTGTTCCAGGAGATCTACCATCCAGCAGGTTTTCATTTCAAACATAACTTGGCACACCTGATACCAGGTGTGAATGTGTGTGAATGTGAAGCAGGGCGTTCCCTGATAAGAGCATCCGTGCTCAGCGACCCTACCCTGGGTAAATAAAGGTTAAATAATAAATAAATAAAATTAGCAGCTCAACGAGATCTCTGGCTGTTGAATAGAGGAGGTGCTTGGTTAGCGCTGGAGTGAAAACCTACAGGATGGTGGATCTCAAGGAACAGGATTGGGCAGCCCTGATATAGCAATTGAGTAGCTCCCTTTATGTAGCTGGATATTTTAATTACTACTCAGGTGAAGTAGCTTGTTCAACCTTGAACAACAGCAGTACCCAACCTGGGAATTGAACATGCAGCCCCCGAGTTGCTAGCCCAGGTCCCCAACCGTTAGTCACCCGGTTTTTTTAATCATTAGCAGGGTTTCTGTGCTACATGAAGTACCTCATATCCTCTTTCTAGTTGAACAGAGATACAATGGCTTGCCCACCATCCAAGCTTTTTGCTATGAGCTGCTCTGCCAGTCAAATCTCTTACTGATTCAAATCCCTGCAGTTACCTATTCAGCAGGCATAGAAAGTCATAACATGGCATTTAAAAAAAATAAAAATAAAAAAATAAAAGAAAGAAAAAAAGAAGCTTTTTATGCATTTGGCTGCAGCAGTAATTTTCAATGTTAAGTGCGGCGGAATGTGTAGCAGACTTCTTAAGTGAGTTTGCTATACAGAAATTCGCCCCCTAGAGGCTGAAAGGCGTAAGATCAAATTCCCTCTGCTGGGTACCTTGGTCTTTAGCTTGTGATGTTGAGGTAATCATAGCTTGTGTTTTTCCTCGTGGACAGTGAGGGTCATGGTCTAAAAGTAGTTGTCCTGCCCCTGTTATTGGTGGGTTTTCACCAGTATACTGTATAACTGTTCTGTTGTGATTTATTGTCTAGCTTCAGCACCAAACGGGATACAGTGAAACGATGAAAAGTTGAATGCGTCAAACTTCTACTACATGCCATCCCTCCGCTGCCATTGGTCCTTGCACAGTTGCTGCGGAATGTCTAGGTGGGAGTGCTTCCCTGTGGTCTTAACTTTGTTGAATGCGACCCCATGTCAGGGAGTTATGGGGGGAACCTGCTGTATGGGGGTGGGAGTTTCCCTCTGGCACTCTTAACCGCAGTGTGTGTGCGCGCGCGCGCGTGTGTGTGGGGCTGCTGGGGAATGCTGTGATATGACACACACATTCCTCTTACTCCGAGTGTGAGCGTGCGTGGACCTGATTTTATTGGACCTGATTTGCCTTCGGGCTCCTGGATCCATATGGCAGTGAATACTGACCTGAGGCTGCTCAGACGAGTCCCTCACAAACTGCTGGAAAAAACTGACCCAAAATGTCCGCCGATATCCAGAAAAACAGCGTGTCCCTCTGAGTCATCCCTGCCGTTGTGTGAACGAGATACAAGCTCTGTTTGTGAGCATGGACTGCTTCACAGGGTTGCCAGAGGTCTCTGGTATCACACTGAAACCAAACCCGTATCTTTCTCTGGAAAGTACCATTCCCCTTATCATTCCACAACATTACATTCATTTGGCAGACGCTTTTATCCAAAGCGACGTACAAGAAGTGCATTTTCCTGATCGTAGACAACTGCTGAACACGGGTTCAGTAAGGTACAATTACTTATTTTGTACAGCTATTTCTAGCCGAGAACAATGAACACTATCCTGGTCTGACATCTGCAAAGCCAAACTAGGCAGAAGAATAAGCTACAGTATTAGGACAAATACAATTTACCAAGAAGTGCAGGGATGGGGCAACATGTAACAAGTGACAGGAAAAAGGGGTTTTTTTTAAATATATATATATATACACAGCATGGTGGTGGTTATTCTAGGTATAGTCTGAAGAGATGAGTCTTCAGGCCACGACGGAAGATGGATAGTGAGGGGGAGATTCGGAGAGGGACAGGGAGTTTGTTCCACCACTGGGGAGCTAGGTTGGAGAAGCTCTGTGATCCCTTTGGGCGGGTGGGAGGGGTTACAAGACGCCCTGCTGTCGCAGAGCGGAGTGGTCGTGCAGGCACATAGAATTGAGTCATGTCCTGCAAGTAGATGGGGGCTGTCCTGTTGGCGGCAGTGTAGGCAAGGGTCAGGGCTTTGAATCGGATCCTGGCAGCGACCGGTAGCCAGTGAAGTGATCGCAGCAGAGGAGTGACGTGGGAGAATTTGAGGAGGTTGTAGATGAGCCGGGCAGCGGCATTCTGAATCATCTGTAGTGGCTGTATGGCACAAGCTGGCAGGTTAGCAAGGAGAGAGTTGCAGTAATCAAGGTGAGAGGTCACCGTAGCCTGGACGAGCAGCTGGGTGGAGTGCGTCGTCAGGTATGGTCGAATCCTCCTGATGTTGTATAGGAGGAATCTGCAGGACCTTGATGTTGCCTTGATGTGCTCCTTGAGGTCCAGTTGGTCATCCAGGACCACCCCCAAGCTCTTGGCAGAGTGAGAGGCAGTCACTGTGGTGCCATCAACCATGATTGAGAGTTCATGAAGCAAGGAGGTCTTGTACGGAAAGAAGAGCAGCTCAGTTTTGTTGAGGTTGAGCTTCAGATGGTGGCTGGCCATCCAGGTGGAGATGTCAGCCAGGCAGGAAGAGATCTTATCATTGACCTGTGTGGCCGAGGGGGGGAAAGAAAAGAAGAGTTGTGTGTCATCTGCATAACAAGCTAGCTATAGATCTGGCAACCTTTCCCCCCCAGACCTCCCTGACCTCACCGTTCTCAGAAGGACCAAGAGAGAGCCTGTTTTGTCAGTGTTAGCAGGAGGCACTTGGTCTTGGGATTTCACGTCAACCGTTTGGCTTCATGGGAGAAAGCAGAGCTCTCTCGAACCAGAGGCGGACATTTCAATCCTGATGTCTCTGCTGTCACTAGTTTTTTGCTTTAATGCTGAACATTCTTTCCTGCTATCAGCTGTCAGAGGGAGACACTCTTGGTGTGTGTGTGTGTGTGTGTGTGTGTACATACCCAAGTACCTCTACCTCTAGCTGGGAGAGTTATGGTCTTAAAAACCTGTATTTTTCTGTATTCTGATTTTGAAAGTAAGAAAAGTCACATCTCTGATAAATGCTTGTTTTTTTTTTTTTTTTTAAATATATATTTATGACTGTAGGATGACTGTGAGGGAAAGGTGGAGGATATACAGAAGGCTGAGCCTGATGTTCTTCCTGGCTGTGGTGACCCTGACAATGGTCCAGAGAGGGAACATCAGCACTGGGCTTCAGTTTGAGATGGAGAGGCAGCACCCCCAGCCAGAGGCAGTGTCCAGTGGGGCACACCAGAAGAGGGGAGTCTACTTGAAGGCGAACAGCTTTTGGAAAGCGAGGAAGCCGAAGCAGGAGCACACCACAGAACCCCCCTGGACGATGGAGGCCCGAGGGGCGCAGACCTGGGACGTCACGTCCGCCAACTGCACCGCCAACCTGAACTTCTCCGGCACGGACTGGTTCGCCGGCCTAGAGCCAAACTTCAAGCAGTTCCTGCTCTACAGACACTGCAGGTATTTCCCCATGATCATGAACCACCCGGAGAAGTGCCAAGGCGAGGTGCACCTGCTGATCGTCGTCAAGTCCGTCATCACCCAGCACGACCGTAGGGAAGTCATCCGGAACACTTGGGGGAAGGAGCAGGAGATTGACGGGAAGAGGATAAAGACCCTCTTCCTCCTGGGGACCTCGTCCAATGAGGTGGAGAAGGCCAACCACCAGAAGCTCCTGGAGTATGAGGACCAAATCTATGGCGACATCCTGCAGTGGGATTTCATGGACAGCTTCTTCAACCTCACGCTTAAGGAGACCAGCTTCCTCAAGTGGTTCTCCACGTACTGCAGCCAGGTGCGTTACATATTCAAGGGGGACGATGACGTCTTCGTCAACATCCAGAACATCTTTGAGTTTCTGGGAGACACTGGAATGGGAAACCTCTTTGTGGGAGATGTTCTTTTCAAGGCCAAGCCTATTCGAAAGAAGGAAAACAAATACTACATCCCCCAGGCATTGTACAACAAGACCTACTACCCTCCATATGCCGGTGGAGGTGGGTTCCTAATGGACGGTCCCCTGGCCAGGAAGCTCTACGGGGCTTCGGAAACCTTAGACCTGTACCCCATTGATGACGTCTTCCTAGGCATGTGTCTGGAAGTGGTCCAGGTGTCCCCCATTAAACACAATGCTTTCAAGACCTTCGGCCTGGTGAAAAACAAGAGCAGCAAATTGAACAAAGAGCCTTGCTTCTTCAAGAGCATGATCGTGGTCCACAAGCTGCTTCCCCCAGATCTCTCCCACATGTGGGAGCTTGTTAACAGCGACCTTGTCTGTGCACAGAAAGTGGAAATCTTATAGCATGTGCAAATTTGCCTTGAAGAGATTAATGAACAAATACACAGGGGGTGGCTGCTCATTTGGTTGATTGGGCTGAACATTAACTTTGAGTTCATTCAAAGACAAGTTGGTACTCCTTGTTTTGGAGAAGACCTGGAGGTGTTTTAAACATTATTTTTTTAATTTACTGTATCAGTTGTTAGAAGAAAAAAAAGACAAAGAAACATACAAGAAGGAAGTTTTTCAATCAAACTTCTTTTGATTTATTATTTATATTTCAGTGACAATTGAGAGCATTTGAGGAACTTCACTGTTGCAGTGCTTTTTAGACTGTGACTGTTGTGGTTTCTGACCAATTTAGTGAGGTTGTTAATTGCTGACATGAGGGGGTCTTGTGCTAAGACTGTACGCTGCATAGAGAGGTAGCAGCTCAATTTGAATAAAAAATGAAAATGGCAGAAAAAGCATCAGACCAAGAACTGACCCACACAAACCTTTTGCTAGGATTCAATCAGCATATGTGCTCAACTTTGGCTTTTTAAATTCAGGTGTTAATTACAAAATTAATTTGGCAAGTTAATTTCAGACTATCTGAATGCACCAAATTTTCTTTGAGTCGAGAGTCAAAGTTGGTATCTAGACATTTGTCTTGATACTGTGGTACAGTGGACCACACGTTGGAAGGAGTCCCAATCAAACTCTCTACCTCACATTTTTGTCAACAAGGGTGTTTTGTTTGCGTGTGCGTCTGTTCCTCTCTTATGGGCCTGTGAGTGTGTGTGTGTGTGTGTGTGTGAGAGAGAGAGAGAGCAAAAGAGTGTGCACACTTATTAATATTTGCTGTATCCTTCAGCTTGGCGTAACACACTTAATACAGTAAACCCTTCACAGAAGTTTCCCAGTCGTAATCGATTCCTACGTCGTCAACACAGTGCCATACTCGTGTGAACTTGCTTCTACTTTATGCACAGAACAGCGTTCCAAACCATTAACAGGGAAAGAAAACCTCGGTTCTGCGTTTCCTTGGAAATCGTTTACTACAAGGCCGAAAATGTGCTGAGTCATAAATGTGAATTGCACAAATGTATAGGGTTTACAAGTATGAAAACATATCTGTGAAATTAAGGATACAACAACTGCTGGTACATGTATAGAAAATGTTTATAGAACAACTGCTGTCTCCACGATTTAACCCAGGGGACGTGTGTTACGTATCTTTATTTATGTTGAAAAACTGTTGGGGAAAGTGGTTCAAATTGTGTTGGGCGATTTATGTTTTGACGTACTGTACATAAATGTAAAAATATGGGGATATATAATAATATTTGTAAATAGAAATATTTAAAATTCAGCTGTGAGACCTTTTCTTTTGTGCGTTGATTTTTTTTTGCTGATTTAAAAAGATGTTTGTTTCATTATTGGAAGCAATTTACAATACAATTTTTAATTGGTTGGGAATTTTTTTTAAATTAGTTGATTGGGAAAATTGTGAAGTTCATCGGATAATCAGGTCACCTTCCTTTTCTAAGTTCTGATGTGAAGTTTAGCGTGTAATTTCATGGAAAAAGATTTAAGATTTGTTCTAATCAGCTGTGAACATTGTCTAGCTGTGATTTTATTTTAATTTTTTTCTTTTGTTTCTCACATGGAAATTGTAAATGTTTTGTCTCAATAAAAACTCCAAACAAGAAGATATTCAGTACATATCTGATTCATCAATATCGTTTTCTCTTCTTAGGTTAACCAGACAATTGGGAATAAAAATCACAATACACGCATTTTTGCCATTGTTACTGAGTACTTTAGGAACAAAGATGTGTGCAACACATGGAAAGGTAATATGCTCTGTATACAGTTTCAGGAGTCACATGGAGGTATTGTTTGTGAGAAGGAACAAATAATAAATCCTCTCTAACTTTGCTGTATACCAGCAAGGCCTGATATATTAACTGTCTATTTTATACTGCTAAAAAAGTATTCATTGGTGTTGATGCATTAGACTAAGAAAAAAGACATTTCAGTCTTTAACTGTTATGGGTTTATTTGTTTTTTTAAAAATTATACGGAAATTGTTTTTTATACTGAAAGGTTTTTGTTCATTTGTATTCCACAAACAGATTATTGAGGTCATCTTCTTTGTTGTCTTGGGATTCTTGCTCTCTTGTTTCTCTGGTGAATTCAGGTCTCTCAGATTTATGTAGTGTTCAGAGAATACCCTGTGACCCCTTTTTGGATTTACCTGCTTAAGATTTTTTTCCTTTTTTGTTAAATTTCAGCATGGCGACTGCATGTGGTTCTCAATGGATGATCAATACCACTGTGGTCTATTCACGCACAAACCACTGTATAATGATACCATAAGGATTTAGGATTAGGATTTTATTAGGATCTCCATGATGCAGAGCATCAGTTACTCTTCCTGGGGTCCACACAAAACACAAAAACATGACAACAGATGAGACACTTACAGACAAAAAAACCACATACAAATTCTTTGGCCAATCTGCCGCTGACTCTCGGTGAAAAACCAGCAGACACTGCAACTCTCCAGGAACCAGAGACATCCTTGATCTACATCGACAACATTTTTAACACTATTTTTAGTATCAAGTTTCACACATTTAGAATCAAGTCTTCTTCATGCACTCACTTCATAGAGCAAAGAGGTGTATGTGCTATATTTACGTGCTTTTATCTGCACCTATATGGCAGAGTGTGGACTAGAGCCAGAATGGCGGGTGCGTGTAACGGTTGTTTGACGATGGGATGGGAGGGATGGGGTGGTGATTGCAGTGTTTGTGTACTGGAGAGGGGTTCAGTAGAGGGCCCCCAGTCTTAATGGTGTTGGCTGTTTGCTGTTGGTAATTGGATGAGTTTGGTGCTAATCTGGCTGTGGGTGGGGAGGGAAGGGGGGGCTGTGGTTTTAACACTACCTCTTCATCTTCAAAGGCAGACTGCCAGGCATGGTGGGCGGGGGGGGGGGGGGGGGGGGGTTATCCAGCTGCCAACTGTCACCACTTCATCCAAGCAGCCAAAAGGAATGTGCCCCCCCCCCCCCCCCCATCCCCCACCCCTCTTCTCCACCCCCACCAAGTTCGTCGCAGAAGTCTTCTGTCCGCTGCTGGCACACAATGCACGCACGGAGCACAGAGCAGCAGCAGCAACAATCACAAACCATGCGTCGCCCACACCCGTCAGCTCAGTCACATGCCGTTCTCGTCATGCTAACAAACCGCATCGCGCTAACTAATCCCCCTATTCAAGCCTCTGTGTTTTCCCTTTAGCGCAGTTCGTCCAGGCTAATCTCAGGGTCAGGGGCAGCGGAGCATATACTAAAGGAGTGGTATGTCTGAAACTGGGGTGTTTTTTTATTTTTTTTTTGGGAAACTGGTTTGGTGAGGTTGACGTCCTTTTAAAACCCTGCTGTGTTTTTCTAGCCTCAGGGCTCTTCTCCCCCATGAAGGCCACGGATCCATCAGCAGGAAGCATTTAAAAAATGCTGCGATAATGAGTGTAAATACTGCCCCACGATCACAACGCGTTCCATAGTGACGTCTGATAACACCCGTGCTGAAGACGGCAACCACAGCAGCAGCAGCTCATACTTCTGTAGTTTGAGATCAGGGTCACGCGAAGGCAAAAAGTATTTAAATACACATTTGTCCATGTTCATCTCAGGGTCATCAGCCCTGAGACAATCATCTCAGACCCTGAGACAATCATCTCAGGGTCACCAGCTGCTGGTGAATATGTAATGGACGGTTAATTATTACTGACATTATATTTGTAATTTATGGACCACAAAATGTTTTATTTAGTCATATGACCTTTATTTAACCAGGAAGGTCAGCTAAGAACTCAACTCTCTTTTGCATTGATGTTTTGAGGGAAAAAAAATCTACCTCCAGGGTAGTCTAGCCTTGGAAATAACAGAGCACCATTGTGGAGGATACCTCGCATTTTACTCTAAATTTATTATCTTTTAAAAATAACTTGCTGCACGGTCTTTTGTAGCTTTTCTTGTACTATGTATAGCTAATTGTGGAAATCATTCTCCAGAGCAGGGCCAGTTCTAGGCAGGAGGGCGGGGCTGGAATAGGCCAAAAAACAAAATCTCCCCACCGTCCGCAATCGATAAAAAGGCTAGAGCCGTCTCTTCTCTACGGCGCTTTATCACAGCAGGTGGAACTGCGGTTTTCCACAGTACTTCCACCAAGCGATCGCCTGCCTCGCGCTCTAGGTAGCGATTCCTCTCCCGCTCTTTTGTGTCACGCTCTCAGACATTAACCGCACACCTGTTGTCTGTTGCTACGTCAACCTGACAGGAGACGAACATGAAAGAAATCCTTGAGGTAAACTTTCCCAAATCTATCGTGAAATTCCAGTTGTTAAACATTTTAATTAGCTGGCTACTTAGCCATTTTTAGTAAATAATGTTGATAAACAGCTCGGATTAGCGTTTCGTCAGTTTTTCAATTTAGCAAGCTATCGCTCGTCATTAGTTAGCTAAACTAACGTCGCTCGTTGTTACCTCAGAAGTTCACTGGTTTTCACCAGGAGACCAGTGAGCAACTGACATTCCCTCTGAAGCTCGCAAACTCCTGTGGTTGCCGGAGGTATTACAGTTTAATAAGCCTCAGGTGCCAAAAAGCAACATTCCCCCATTGCATTCCATTCGTAACTACTACTTTACCCTGGCCAAATTATACTATTTTGTACAGTACTTTTAAATTCAAAAATTTCAACACACAAAACGAATTACTTTTCAGAGACCAATTTTTTTCTGAGCTCCACAGAAGAAGATGTAACCTTTTTTTCCATTCCCATTCATCCCTTAATGTTTAGGTACCCAGTGTGCACGCGCACCTTGTGCCTAAAGCCTCATAGTCAAACATGACGGCCTCCATGAACTGGCTTCTTGTACCAATGAGCAGCTCCCATAGGAATCCATGGAACCGGTAAGCAGAAGCTGTCCCCACTTCTTATGTATCTCAATGGTTTTCACACTCCATGAGTAGCACACCATCTGAGAGTAGGCCTACAACAGGTGTGTGATCGCGAATTCTTTCCTTTAGTATGACAAAGTCTGATCCATATTGGGATCATGCCAACCACTTCTCTTAATTATTTTATTTTGCACCTAACTTTTACTTGATCTGACATCTTTGATACAGTCAAGAGCCACGCCTGCAGATTGTGTTCCATGTTTCCTTTGTGAAAATCTTGGTAATACATGGGAGTGAACCAGCATCAATATAGTTATACTGCTGTTTAGAAACATAGGCAGAACAATTGGTTGTTGGAACACAGACCAGCACAAACCAGCCATTGCGGAACTGTTCGCCCCATCATAAACTCTGTCCAAACAGCACACATGGCCAACAGATTAAATTTTTAAACGGATCTTCGCCCCTTTTCACTCTAAATGTCTCTCTGGCATCACGACCGTACCTCTCCCTCCTGCGCAAGGATCCTTGGTTTTCTACCGAGCAGATTTTCCACGCAGGTATGAAATAATTAATACACCTCAAAATAATTTGTTTTTATTATTATAGTTATTATAACCGCATAACACTGACTGTTGTACACTCACGTTTTACCTCACAGTGGAGAAATGGGAATTATGAGATGACATAAGATGGTTTTCCAGCTATTCTGCGCTATATGGTGCTTTACAAAAATGGAGCCTTGTAATTTGACTCGATGCAGAAAACATCCCAGTTAAAGCCTCTCACCTATATGGGCCCTGGCTTAGGATTTTGTTAATCGGCTTGGCAGCAGACACGTAGACCTTATTTCGTTTGAACCGCCACGGAAGTTTAAAATGCACACATTTCAGGCTGCGGCAACTGCGCGCGAAAGCTCCATAACATGAGCGGAGGCGGGAGGAAAGATTAGCCTGCTGGCGGAACAGAGCGCCCTCCTGTTCCGCCTCCTGACGTCTGACCCCATGTCGCAGAGAGCTGAGAGGAGCAAGGTTGCTGTCAGCGTCGGACAAGCCGGGGGGACTCGATCCCTAAATAGCTGTATTCAGTCCCCCGACCCCCCCTCCCCTCCCCTACCCTCGTATCACCTGGTTTTTCAACAGCCCAGCCACCCTGTCCCACAGACGCGCGCTCACAACCTCCCGTGAACAATGCGCGCCGCTCAGACGTCGCCACGGCTACGGCAGGAAAGAGGCGTGGCCCTCGGCGGCTCGGCTTGTGAACCCTCCTGTCAGCGGCAACTGAGCGAGCGGAGCGCTAGAATCCCCCTGCGCTGGAGCCAAAATGGAGCCTCTCATGCCCTCACGCAATGCGCAAACACACCGAAAAATACGCTCCAATATATAACATATAGGAAATATATGTCCTTTATTTCAACAGGGAGGACCCACTGAGATTGAGGGGGGCCCTGCACAATACAAAAAATAAAATGTGATATGTGCATTATGTGAATAGTGAATAGTGCAGTGATCCCAAAACTCAAATCCTGGAGGGCCAAATTGCCTTTGGTCTGTTTGTTCAGCACTTGGGCCCTTAATTTAAGTCCCTGATTGGCTAATGTTTTTTTTCCCCTAAATTATAAGTCAGTGTTCTAGAACTCCATTGGTTTCAGTTATCAGTAGCGATTGTAACATCAGCCCTGCTCAGGCTAAGCGGGTAGAGATAATGGATGGATGGATGGATTGGTACATCAGCATTAGAATGTTCAGTTCAGAACTTTCTAATCACTCGTTTGTGACCTCGCACATCAAAGGGTTAAACTGACAGAGAGGAACAGGGAGAGGAGGAGGAGGAACTGGCTGCTACATATGGGAAGCACATGAATCTTGCGTTGCTTGTGCCAGGCCTGTAAAAACAGGCAGTGCAAACGCATTTGATATTTTACTGCCACCTAGAGTACAGCAGGGGGCATACTCTCCATCCTAGGGACCTATTGCGTATGCTGGTTTTCATCCCTTCCATTCTTGCAATCTCTACGTAGTAATGAGCGGTTAACTGCCCGCTTAATGTCCATCTCAGGATGATGTACCATCGTAATATCCCACATTCACATCCTAGAAATTTCAGTCATTTAGATCATTTCATTTTCTGTAAATGTGCTGTGTGAGACATCGATCTTTTAGAAACATTTTGTTACATTTTAAATTGTTTCAACAGACCTGCTAGTTTTTGAAAAAAATTGTTCCAAACTTAAGTTTGCAAGAAGTTAAAAATTAAATCTCGGGGGGGGGGGGAGACTATATGAAACTGTTGTAAAACCACAGCAGATTATTTGTGTACTTACTGAAAACACTGCTGTGGCACAGTTGTGTGGATGACTCAACAAATATACAAATCGCACCTGCCTCCCTTTAATTTCATAAATTTATGCAACTTCAGAATGTCAATTCACAATTTTGGGCAACGTACCTTGCCTGCTAATCGCTTCGTATGACCCGGGAATTGAGGTATATTAGCATGGACTCATTGGGTCCACCTTGTGGGGTAAGCTGGTTCTGCAGTTAAAAATACAGCTTTGTGTCACTTTCACCATTGATAAAATATTCATGCCTTTACAGCTCCATTACATGGCACATTTATGGGGAAACAATGTATCCCTTATCCATTCGGTTCTAAATTTAGTAAGATGTCTATAATGCAGGTAACCATTTAAATGCCCGGATACAGCATCTACACTAATTAGCTGGGGAAGCATCTTGCCCGGAAACAAAATTCTGGACAATTTCTTTAAAAATCTGTTAGTTTTATTTGATTAATACATTTATGAACATCATAACCTGGCACAGTAAGATAAACTCCTAAAAACATCCTTGGGCTGTTACGTTAAAAATCATATCTCTTGGACATGTACAAGATCCAGTTTTTTTTTTTTTTTGGCAATGAAACTAGAACTACTTTAGTAAATAGAGTACTAGAATTATCAGAATTGCCAAATCAAGTTTAAATAGCATTAGTCTTCATTCCATTTATGAACCCATCAAAACCAACTACCCAACCCAAACATCACAGTAGACAAATTCCCAGAGATTCTAAATACCCAAAACAGCTTGGGTGTATTTAATCTTCCATCCATTACAATATGCTTTACACATGGTAAAATTTTTTTGCATTTACAGTGGAAAAAAAACGAAACAAGAACACACATAAGGAAACGTCACTTTTTTACAAAAGGTAAAATGAAACTATAAATTGCATGTACAATGTGTACCTAGACCAACGCATTTTCACTGTGGGTTTGCCAACGCATTCCATTTTACTCCTTTGGAAAAGAAAAAAAAAAAAAAAAAAAAAGGAAAAGAAGGTCAAATTATGAAAATGCACACAGGCAACGGACATTTCAGAACTCGCAGTTCTCTTCAGCTACAGGGTGGGGGGAGGAAAGGGGGAGGTGCTCGGGCGGCCAGAACATTTAAATCAGACGCTCTTTCTGGAATGTCCAAAAGGCTCTGTCAGCGCATGGAGAAATATGAAGATGAAAACAGAGTCCGTTTCAAAAAAGTAAAAATTTACAGATTTTTTTTTTTTTTTTAATCGTCAAACTTAATCTTCTTTCCTTGGGGCTTGCCTCCAAATCCACCACCGCCTCCAAATCCACCACCTCGTCCTCCTGAAATACGACAAAAAAGACCAACCATTAAAAACAAAAAGCAGCAATTTACTCCCGTGGGTGTCAAATCAGTCTCCCATTTAACATTCAGGCATTACATTTACTGTGACGTCAGCATTACAGACACAGGCACAGCCTTACCTCCGAAACCTCCACGGCCTCCTCCGCGGTTTCCTCCTCTTCCTCCCCTGAAGCCGCCGCCGCCGCCTCTACCGAACCCGCCGCGGCCTCCTCTCCCGCCGCCGCCGCGCCCGCCAAATCCGCCACCGAACCCGCCGCCGAAGCCGCCGCGGCCGCCCCGCTGGCCGCCCTCGCCCTTGGGCCGCGCGTAGTCCAGCGTGACCCTGGTCCCGTCGATCTCGCCGTCCTCCATCGCCTCCTTGGCGGCCTTGCAGTCATCCTCGCTCTCGAAGTCTACGAAGCCGAACCTGCGGGGGGGGGGGGGAAACAAAGCGGCAAACGGCAGGCCGTTACTACGGTTACCGGAGCCACACCCATTTCAGCTTATCCTCTACATTCTCTCCTACCATCAGCCGTACAAAATAAAGAAAATACAAAAGGTCTTGGTGCAACGTGCGCTTGTGGCATACCCAAGTCCCTCAGAGACATTAAGGGTCTGAAAATGAATGATTAACCAGGAAGAAATGGAATACTTTTAACGGCTGAACCATTGGTTGAATTTCACAGCACAGTGAATCTTCACAGGGCTGGCTTTAACCCTTTAAGCTAAAAGAAATACATTTTCTTCAAAGGCATAAATAGGTTGCCCCGACATGGCTCACTGCCTTGTAGGTCAGACTGAATTCGGTGTCTCGCAGCAGACCAAGCCAGCTCCCACAGAACAGGAACGGGCCTGAGTGGTCAGACTGCGATTGGCTGCTCTACTTCTCGTGCGAATCCGTGCAGCGTCACCAGAGAGACGGAGAGGAGCTCATGAGAAGAGCCCCAGCAGGCGCTGGGGGATCTGCGGGTTGTGATTGGACGCCGCTCGTACCCTTTGGACGAGCCGGTGTCGCGGTCTGTGACGATCCTGGCAGCGGTGGCTCCCTCAAAGGACTCTTTCAGGGTCTGGTCTGTGGTGTCCTCTGACAGGCCTTTGACAAAGAGCGTCTTTGTGGGTCCTGTAAACACAAGAGCACACACGTCAATACCCACACATTCAGTGTCTGCAGCGCACAATACGCTCCATTTGTGTCCACGATAATACATTCCAAGTTCTTCTCCCATGTGCAAAAAGCGCAGAGACACAAGTGTACACGTGTGTGCAAGCAAAACCCCGATCAATTTCATAACCATAAAAATAACCCTGGTGTCGAAACTGTCAAACCCTTGGGGACCCCAACCCTGGTCCTGGAAAGCTGCTGAGTCTGCCGATTTGCGTTTAACTTATCAGCAACAAAATCAGACCCAAGTAACTAGTCGAGTCAACTGTAAACAAACGGCCTTATCTGATCAATTATGTGCTGAGGAACCAAAAGCAAAAGTGCCGAAGATGACTAATGACAATGGAGTCAACAAAACAAAAGACAGAAAACCACAAAGCAGAGGAATGCTGCAGACCCATGCAAGGCTTTAACCCTTTGAAGAGCAGGTTTTTTGGAATGTTTACAAAACTATAAGTCAGCATTCTAGAACACCATTGCTCTGAATTACCAGTAGCAATTGTGATATCAGCATTAGAATGTTCAGGCAAGACGCGTTCACATTGTTTGTGGTCCGACACCTCGGAGGGTCAAAACGGACGATTCTCCAGTGGAGTCTCCTACCAGAGTTTCCTCTGCCTCCGTCCTTCTGACCGCTGTTCTGGCTGAACTCGAGCCGGATGGTCCTGCCTTCAACCTCGGAGTTGTTCATGGAGTCCAGGGCCTCCTTTGCGTCGTCCTCGTTCTCGAACTCCACAAAGGCGAACCTGCGCCAGAACAGAGGCCAAAAAACGCATGAGACGGCTGTTCGGAGAATGCAAAAGTTTGCGACTGCGCTTTGGGACGAACTTGCATCCTCCACCTCTGGCAGAGACGTTTAAGGCCTGAAAAGGGCATTTCCTGATTAATACAGAGGGGGAACTCAAGTGATTAAGAAAAGGTGGGTGGGGGAAACAATCCGCTCAGCACTACGTGGCAACACTTTCCACAATTGTGTTTCGTCAAGACTGCTTTGGGAAAATTTGGGGGAAAGCCCCGCCCACTCACCCCTTTGGCTTGCCGTTGTTCTGTGGTATTCTGATGGAGACGGCCTTTTCGAAGGTGCTCTGGAGGATCTCCTCTGTAGCGCTGTACGCCAGGTTGTTCACCACCAGCGTCTTTCCTTTGGCAGCTAGGGGGCGACAGAGAGAAAAAGGAAGGGTCAGCGAACTGGCTGCTGCTGGTCATCCTTTTCCCTAGATGACACCTCATCATGTCCCAGACACCAGCTTAAGGACTAGATCAGTACTTGACTATCTTTAAAATCATCACATGGAGTCAGAAAAATTCAAATTTGCATCATCTCTAGTCCAACCAAGAAGCCATGGAGAGGCTTTGGACAGGAGAGCGCCGAGTCAGCGTGCTCAGTGGAGAGGGAGGCCAGTTTTACCTGGGGCTCTGGCTCCCTTCTGGCTCTTGTCTCCTGTGTAGTCGACGATGATGGAACGGCCCTGGACGTCCGCTCCCTGTGCCTCCTCCAACATCTTCTCTGCGATCGCCTCAGTCTTAAACTCCACATAAGCGATCCTACCACACGAGAGACGAGTCAAAGCTGAAGTTTAAGAAAGTAGACACATAATACAGCCTCACAACCTAACCAGAATTAACTCACGATTTTTCACTGTTGGGATAAATCAGTGAATTTTTGCAGACCAGGTGGTCAGACATTTTGAAGCAAGCTTAACGGTGCATTTCGTAGTATCCAACAAGTGGGCAGTTGCCTCAAAATAGACAACTTAACTGGGAAATAAACCAAGCGGACACTCTGGTGCTGCTGGGCTTCTATTTGTAAACCAATCGGACACTCCAGGAGGGAGGCGAGCGCTTACCCTCTGTTGGATCCGTTCTGTCCGGGGGGTACCCGGATTTCTACTGCCTGGTCGAAGACCTCCTTCAGGTCCTCCTGTGTGGCGGAGAACGGCAGGTTTTTCACGAACAAGGTTCGTGCATCTCTCTCTGCAGGAGGAACATCAATTCTGATTAGTCACATTCGGGGGGGGGGGGGGGGGAACAGAACAGAAAGCAGGCGTGTGTGTGCGTGTTCTCAGATAAAGCGGCCATTTGCTGGATCACCTCAGCGAAAGCCTACCTTTTTTCCCTTCCATGGACGTCTCCTTGCTCCGTGCCCTGTCCAGTTTCACTTCCTGGCCCATTATTTTCTTCCCATTCAGTTCAAGGGCTTTGAGCAAATCATCTTCCGTTGCAAAGTCCACGTATCCGAATTTCCTGCAGTAAACAATGATTACAGAAATTACAGGTCACACATTACACAAGTAACAGTCACAGGTAATGAAACCCACAAAAAAAAAAAAAAAAAAAAGGCAGAAGCGGCACAAGTTTTCACCAGCACATCAGACGGTGACAGGGACAACATTACAGGACTTCACACTCACTTTGACGATCCAACCCTAACATCCTGAACTTCGAGATCCTTCTTGGAGAAGAAATTCTTCAGGCCCTGTTTGATTTCATCAAAGTCCTTGCCCGAGTTCAAGTTGCCGACAAAGAGGCTGAACCCTGTGGAGACGGTTACAAGCGTTTATGACACATGGTGCTCAAACGTGGGAAACAAGACGACACATCCCACAACACATCAGCTGAATTAAAGGTAACATCAAATACATCAGTATTAAGTCCCTTAATGCTCATCATGTACGCAAGTGTTGGGGTGCCAGATCTCAGGGGGGCAGGAAGCAAGACCCTTACCTTCACCCTCAGACTTCGCCTTTTTGGCGGGAGGAGTCTCCTTCTTGGACTCGGCCTTCCTCTTAGCAGGAGTCACTGGGGCTTCTGGGAAAACACAATCGCACATTTGATTTACGGAAATAAGCAGACGCGTGCTGCACACAAGTTCTTAGCACACAAGACATTTTCTGAATATAATTTTTTTTCTCTATCGTGAACTAGAGTTTTAGCATGTCTGCTCATCTCAGATTTGGAATCATCCAGTCAAGTCCAGGGTTAGACCTGATTGGTCCAACTCCCAACTTATAACTCACTCCCATGGAAATAGTAAATTTGTTAATCGAGACGATTAGGATCATTCACAGTTCATTCAGTAGCATAAAAATTTTTGTTAATAAAAACTGACCACTCATGTATACTGTGGCAGTTTTGCAGACACACCATCACTATTGTTCTAAGGTAGCTAGAGAAGACATTTACCATCAACTCAGAGCATGCAATTATAAAAACCATTATTCCTTTTACTCACCCTCTTCATCCTCGTCCTCTTCCTCATCGTCATCATCATCGTCCTCATCATCTTCCTCGTCGTCTTCAGACTCCTCCTTGGCCTTCACCATGCCAGCTTTTTTCGCCTTGGCTGCTGCGGGGGCAGGCGTTGTGTCCATCTTCTCGTCCTCGGAGTCTAAAACGTGCAGAGGGAACACAGTCAACATCAGAGACTCTGAAGTCTGTAACCACACAAGCCACACAAGGCAGTTTAAGTCAAACTCAGAAGCGCAGCACATCAGACAAATGAAAGAACTGACATCAAAAATGTTCAGTATTAAGTCCCTTGTTGTTCATCATGTGTACTGCGCTCTATGGACTCAGACGCCCAAGGAGAACCAAGGCCGTGGGCAGCCCCCGTCTCTGCTGGTTTTCATATTCACTAAACTCACTCACCACTTCAGGCCACAGACTCTAAATGAGGTGACAAGGGTAATGGCCGTCAGTTGACGAGTTAAATGGGCCAAGTACCAGCAGAAACCAGCAGATGTAACAACCGTCCTTGACCGGGGGTGGAGTGGACGCCCTTGCACTAAGCAAATGTCACATTTTAATTCATTCAAATCAGTACACTACTCTGTCAGGGGAGAACAGATTTATCCACACAATCTGCCAAGTGCAGCTCAGCAATTTGGCCAGGCAGTCTAGGAGGACTCACCTTCTTCATCATCATCATCGTCGTCCTCATCATCATCATCCTCTTCTGACTCCTCCTTTGCCGGAGCTGCCTTAGCAGGAGTTGCCTTTGCTGGAGTGGCCTTTGCTGGGGGCTTAGCAGGAGTGGCCTTCTTTGGGGGAGGGGCCTCCTCTTCAGATTCTGTGGTCCAAAGAGGGGTGGGACAGGAGATGCTCATTAGCAATTTTGCTGAAGGACACTCTTTTAATGGCCGACCCAGAGACGCTCTGCTCAAGAACAAAGGCTAGAGATCTGAGCCCAAATTATTTTTCGAAGACAAGCCACATTCTTTAGCGATTCTTACACCGCAGTAGTCAACACAACGTACCATCATCCTCTTCGTCGTCATCATCGTCGTCGTCGTCAGACTCTGCAGCTGGTGCTGGGGCGGCGGCTGCTTTCTTTGGGGGTGCGACCTTGGCCAGTTTGGCTTTGCCCTTTGGTGGGGGTGGAGCCTCTTCCTCGGATTCTTCTTCTGAAAGGCAAGGCGACCGTTAATTTCAGATCGTCGTTCTCCCACCACTCAGAATACAGCGGAGCCCAGGGATGCAAATTGCCACCTGAACATCCGGTACGAGAATCACAGCTCACCCTTGAACCTTCGTTTAGAATGATTTGTTCCTTCGAGCAGATACCTTGGCCTTTAACCCCAAACACTAACCATTAACTTTATTTTGTCAATTAAGCAGATGTTTGCCATAATACATGCGCATAAATCATATTTCTTGTTCAGCAGTTACTAGGCAGGGCAGCGGTTCAAACTCAGTGGAACGGGGAGCAGCAGAAGTGAATGGGGGATGAGGGGCATTACACTTGAGACCAATTTCATACCTCTGGGGCCAATTTCAGCAAGTCATGCTCACCGATTACAAGATATCTACCAAAGAGCAGGACGAGACAGTGTGCAATGAAAACAGCACTGTCCACATGGACATAAGGGGAATGTTTAAGAAACCCTTAATTCTGCCTTTGCTTGAAGATGTTCCAGTACCACAAGCTGAAAAATTGTACAATTCAAACAAAATGGCGTAAGTGCCCATGACTTGGAAGTAACTTAGCCATCATCAACAAGACACATTCATTCTTACAGTAGACAGTCATTTAAATGGTCTTTTTCAAACTTCAGACTGGCTAAAATGACTGCTCTCTGTTACTAACAAAGCAGGGTGAAATAATTTGCATTTTACTTTCAAAGAACACAAGGTGTCCATTAATATAGCCTAGGTCCCAAAACTCAGTGAAGCAATCATTTATAATTGCATCAATGGGACAATCAATTCCAGGTGACCAGGAAATTTGTTAAGAATCATACACCTATATAACCCGCTTGCTTACCTGAATCGTCATCTTCATCGTCATCTTCCTCCTCGCTTTCCTCTTTTTTCGCTACCTTTCCATTTTTAGCTGCTTTGACTGGAGCTGCAGACTTCTTTGCTACGGCCTTAGGGGGAGGTACCTGAAAAAGCCAGATTAGTTTTCAGATATTCCACTAACTGCGTACTGGGGGGAAAACGTACCTCTAGGAACGAGCAACTTCATGCAATAACCCTTATTACAGAATACAAGACGAAAACTAAAATGAAACACTCTAGGCAATTTAATAACTTGCTAAGGTTGCTTACCTCTTCCTCCTCTTCGCTGTCTTCTTCACTAGACTCTTCCTCCACTTCTTTCGGAGGTGGTGGAGCCTTTTTCTTCGGAGTCGCTTGCTTTTTCGCTGCCTAAACAAAAAATAAGAGTATAATGGACTATTTATATGCGGTGTCGATTAACATATGTTAGCAATAGCACAGAATCTAAAAATCACGGATAGAAGCTATGCGCGACCATGCCCAGGGAAAGCCAAATGACGTTAACTTTTTAATTAAAATACGTGGAACTCCTAATAAGATCGTTAAGATCGTCGAGAGGGTCACGTTGTGGAAACTTTGCCAAGTTAGCTGGCTAGCATATAGCTAACACACGCTAGCAAAGCCGAGACCGCATGTGCGTTAAACCCACGTGGTGTTCAAATTCGGTTCCCTTGCTGGTCCGCTAGTAAGCCGAGGCCTAAAGATGTGATTCACCTCACGCACGATGTTAAGTCTAGTAAAATACACATCTCTACTTGCAAACGTACACGTGCTGCATTTAACAGACGGATACGCCGGACAATGTGAATTTGATTACCAAATGTTTGCCAACTACCCCGTACGCAGAATGCTCAGTAAACGTTAAGGAAGTTAAACTTTCCCCAACTAGCTAGCGTTAGCTTGCTTACGGGTAGCAGCGACAAACTAAGTCGATACAATTATCATCGATTAAAATTTAGCAAACCCGTATACACAGTAGCCATACGCCAACAAGCTAACAGGGTTAAGTAAATTACATTGGAAACAAGGTTTAAGAACAAACGCGCCTCCCGAGAGCGCGCATGGCCATTTTGAGAAGGGGAGTTCACTAGCTACAGTGACTGTAATGGAAAAAATAGTACAGAGAAAACATGGCTGATCGTTAGCAATCTGGGTCGATTAAAATGAATGTCTCGGCTTGTCTCGCTTATCCAAGCAGTTAGATGCTAGCAACAAAATTGCAGTCGAAGCCTCACTGGCCCGTCGATGTAACTAAAAAGCCGAACGGGCTCTCTGCTAGCTAACGCTTTTTTCATCCGAGCCATTTTCTCCCAAGTACAACAATCGCGAACACAGCGCGGAACTTAACCATTCGCCCAGCAACGTAGCACATTCACGACAATGTTGCCTATGAAGGATTTAGCTACATCCTAATTTAAAAATAAACGATCTTACCTTTGCCAATTTCACCATGGTTTCGGTGTGTGTGACGTCTTGCGATAAAACACGGATAATGGAATGGAAGAAAGGGGGTTAAATGAAAAAGACTTAGACCTGCACGTGGCCCTGACTGATCTGAGGGGCGCTATGCGAAGAAAGACGGTGCGCAGGACTGTGCAGGGCTTACTTTCCTACGCTGCGCGTACCCCATTCTCCTCCCACATATCCGCCTCGTCCAGTCAAAGATAAAAGATTTAAATAGTGCCTGCGCACTGACTTGACGTGAACGCGGTTCTGCCTTCGATAAACAGACGACACAGAGCGAACGAATCAGCTTATTTGAATCACACGCCGTTTCTGATGGAAACATAGACCCTTTTCCCGAAAGGCTATACGTTTTTGCAAATAAATGGTGGTTCTCTTCCGTTATACTATTTCTCGTGCTGTAACATGTTAACTGATTTCATAACAGATGTGACGCGAGATATTATTACTATTAAATTATACAAAGTAATATTTTTTGCCAATCTAGCTGTGTTTTGGGTGAAGTTACTCGCACTACAATGAGGGTATGTTTTCTTAGACCACGTCAGTCGATCGCATAGCCTAATATTGATGAACTGATCCATGCTTGACACAACTTTTCTAATTGGAGTAATGTTTCAATCCGAAGGTCTTCCCCTGATGACAGCAATGCATTTTCTGTAGGAGTACGGCGTTCCGTGCCACGTGCTATCCGTAGCTGTGTAGTAACCACGTGCTCATCTGTCTTTACGTAGAGCATGGCATTATCATAACACTTAGAGACAAAGCAATGGTGATCTTGAGACAGTGTTTCTGTACCTGTCGTGTAGATAGATGTGTGTGTACAAATCGCGACAATTAATTATACTCTTCTGAGCTGTTTTCGGATTAATATGTATAGGCTTCGTGTACATACTCTCGAATGATTGTTTATTGAAATAATTGCCGTTGAATGCAGCTTGCGCTAACACATACAAAATATAAAAAAACTATTATACTAAAAGAATGAAAGAAAAAAAAATTATGATTTCAAACATATTTTATTAAGCTGAGATTTAAAATAGGTGTTTTAAAAAAAATGTATTTTACCCAAAACAACAAAGTTTATGTTTCGAGGAGGATTTGGTCTTTGGGTCTTTTTGAGACCATGCTGCTTACATGAGTTGCGATTTAAATTTTCACCAATCAGCAGGGTGACTGTTTAGTCGGATGCCAACAAAGTTTATGTTTCGAGGAGGATTTGGTCTTTGGGTCTTTTTGAGACCATGCTGCTTACATGAGTTGCGATTTAAATTTTCACCAATCAGCAGAGTGACTGTTTAGTCGGATGCCAAACAGAAGCAAACATGACAGTGCCAGAATTGGCTCGTGGTGTCAGACCCCCAGCACCTTTGACATACTTTACATCAAAACAAAATTTTACTGTTCCTGATTATTAAAAAAAAAAAAGAATTGGGAATAAAGGTATTAATTTTCATTGAGGAGGACGCTGTTGAGGATGTGGCTCTGTTAGGATGAGTCCCCTGGGCTCTGAATGACATAGTCCTTCAAAAAATATACATTAGAACATGGGATTAATAACTTTTTATCTGTCAGTCAGTTATTGAAATGGACATTAATAGAATATTAATCATTTCATGGGGCTCTAAATCCCTGGGTGGGGTCCCTGTCTGCGGGTATCCGTGGCTTCCTCTCAATCAGCTGCCGACTGAGGCCTTGAGAAGACGGTTTGAACATACAGAGTAAATGTAAGCCACTGAAGTGACTCTGGATGAGACCGGCGTCTGCTGAATGTAAAACAAGACCAGGACAAAACATAGTATATGGCTGGACCGAACCGGCCGACCAATGGTGTAACTTCATCACTCAGTCACTCAGTCACAGACATGTGCGGTGTAACTTCATCACTCACTCAGTCACTCAGTCACAGACATGCGCGGTGTAACTTCATCACTCACTCAATCACTCAGTCACAGACATTCGCGTTTATAGGGCTGTTGCGGTCCAGCCAAAAATGAATAACGAAGCCAGGGCATATCCAGAATGCGGCTGCGACAGTACTGAACAGAACCACCGTACTCATCTAAAACGCCCCAATCAGCCACGCTGTATGTTACCTCATGGACCTCCTTCAACCCTCCTCTGCTAGTCTCTTACCCAAAACCTAAACCAGGGGTGTGCAACAACTTCCGATCCATTTCAGGATTTTATGCCAACTTCTGCTCTTAAATATTGTATTATCTCAGTCATATCCACCATTTGTGTAAGCACCAGCTATGGCCACATGGTTCATATGTATCCTAAGCGTTTCATTTTGCTCAAGTACAGGAGTGAGCCAGTGTAGTTTATAGAGCAGCCAGAAAACTATAAAACTAAAAGGTAACTGGTTGGAACAAAAACCAGCACGTAGACCCGCCCTCCAGGACTGGAGTTGTGCACCCTTGACCTGAGCATTTGTCAGTGCCAGCTGTCAGCACACCAGCAGTGGTGCACTTGTGACAGGAGCAGGAGTGTGCAATTCCGGTCCTGTGTATGTGGGTATTCATTTATACTCATTACCCTGGCTAAATAAAATCTATTAGCTGTATGTGTTGCAACTGATCCAGAGGGAGGACTCAGATTATCAAATTATCAAACTCTCATTGAACAGGAATATATAAACTACCGTATAAAATAAACCATAAAAAAGGCTGTATTTCATGAGACCCAGTCAAGCTGGAAGTGTGTGCCCAGACAAAATATCACATACTCCCTTTTATACAGTAGTGTAAACAACTGGTTCATATCACACAGAAGAAGGGTCAGGGACATAGATTACTGAGGCACTTCAACTGTGAAATTTCTCAAGCCAATCATATGGCATCTAGAGTAAGTATACAACATACAAATCTGTAGCTAAACTGAACAGTATGACACATTTCAGCTCAATCAAAACTCAGTCATTAATAAACGAATCACTTATTAGTCTGTGTGACTCAACACTCCAGGACCAAATTCTGACCAGCGTGAGGATGTCAGTCTCCAGCCCTGGAGGGAGGGCAGTCGTGCCTGCAGGATTTTTTACAGGTTCCTTTCAATCAGCAGTCAGTTTAGGCCCAGGAGACCGGTTATGTGCTCTATCTAGCCTACGGGTGTCAGAATCCAGTTCTGGAGGCTGGCAGTGTCTGCAGTGTCTGCTGAGTTTTGGTGTTTCAAAACCTATTTTTGATTTGAGTTGTTGATTGTCTAAAGTCAGGGTTTTGAACAGGGGTTCTGTAGACCCCTGGAGGAGGTACTGTAGGGGATCCCTGGCCAGACTAGATATGCACTAACTATTTATAGATTTGTGAAAATATTTCAAAATACACTTTTAACTTATGATGGGGGTTCCCTGGATGACTTTGACCCAGTGTGGAGGGTCCCTGGATCAGAAAAGATAGAAAATCCCTGGTCTAAAGGATCCACAAGTAGCCTATTGTTCTCAGTATGAATTTAAAGATAACCACAAATATGTGCAGACACCGTGGACCTCCAGTATTGTATTCTGACACTTAGGAAGTAAGAGTAAACGGGCTTTCCCTTTGTTTAAAAGTATGCGCCCTCTACTGGCGTAACGCATAATCGCTGAAAGTGAAATCGAATGGACGCACGTGGTCACACGTAGCCTTTTGCCGGGAAAAGGCATTCAAGTACGGGAGCTGTGTGAGAATTGTGATTTCGTAGAACTATCACTGTTACTCAGCTCGGCACATGTCGCAGTTCCTTTCCTCTAAAGCGTAAGAAGGTCTATCGTACATGTTTGTTTTTTTATGGAAAGTAATTCTGTCACGATAAATTATGTTATTTTTGTTATAATTACAATATCCACAATTTACATTGATATGTTGTTTTGCTAAAGGAGATAGTACAAACGGAGATAAAATTGAAAAAGATGTTTTCGATAACAAAGAGACTAGCTTTGAATCTGGGGCTGAATTCGATTATTCAAAATTGAACCACATGAGGGCAGTATTGTTTCACGAATAAACCAACAACACCCGTTCCCGTATGTCGTCAACAAAACGTTTAGCTTGAGAAATACTTTCAAACTCTACTTATTGTTTCTTACATGAAGATTCTGTATTTAAGGTAATCAAAACGCAATTCAGACATAGTATAAAGAAATAAAAGTTTTTTTTGTTTTTTTTTACTTAATAAACAAGGTGAACCCACGTGAGTGGAGTATAATTTCAGAAACAGGTGGAATGGCCTTCATGCCTAAATGATCCAAAAATAAATAATATAGCTAGCTCGTTTTATTGAAATTATGATTTATTTTACACAGCCATCAGATACATTATTTAGAAGTAAATAAAACCGAAATAGTGTGGTCAATATGCAGCAGGCACCTAACAGATCGGACCACTGTCAGGAACAGCTGTCGTCACGGCACCTTTTTGAAAATCGGTAAGAGGCCCTGCAGTTGTCAGCGAGCAGCAAGATCATATTTTATCTTGACAGCGGATAGCCTGCTCCTCTTCAGGTCTCGACTTTCCGTCAGCAGAACGCAAATGGTACTGCCGATATGTCAGACGCCAGCGGACCAACGACTATGCAGTCGGCGGGCTGCTACTGTATGCTAGCTGGGCTGTTGTGTTTAAAGAGTTTACTAAAGTTCATTTGTAGTATACACCCAACATTATCTAGTCAGTAGGCATACTGTAAGTGAAAAACAAGCTCTAGAATCACACTGGGTTCCAAGAACAATTTCCTTACTGCGTGAGTAGCCATGGCGAAGCAGGACGTGTCACGTTAATAAACGGATTAATGCATGATGCGATTACAGTTGCGGTCCTGTGCTTAGTTGACTCGGACAGGAAGTGCTTTAGAGACAGATGAAGCCAGTACACTGAGAGCGCGTGCTGTGTTTTTAGAGCTCTTTACCGGGCCTAAGGGAAGCGTTTTCATTTGAGGAGGTGCTCAAAGTGAGAAAAAGGCACACTAACATAGAAAAGATGTTCTATGACAACCAGCTATTGTACAGAATATATTTAACAAGAATCAATGCATGAAAATTTATGGCAGCAAGAATAATAATACAAATATTATACATTTTAACATCAAATCAATGGGGAATATGGAGCACTTGGGACAAAAGGACCCATCACATTATCATCACAACACGGACCGTGTCCGAATCAGAGTACTTGTCTACTATTGATTATAAAAGTTGTATACTGAATAGTAGGCAAGTATGCCGATTCTGACATAACCACTCTAGTACTAGGTCTGGTGGCCACAGAAACACAGAACAGCAGGGGTGGGAGACTCCAGGCCACCGGGTGGCAGTGTCTGCTGATGTTCAGTGTTTCAGCACCCAGTGTTTCATTCAAGTCAGGGCATTCAAACTCCAGTCCTGGCGGGCCGAAGGGTCTCTTGGTTTTTTGGGATTTGCCTTCAACCAGCAGCCAATTTAGGCCTTTGAAACAAGGTTTTGAGACTCTTTAGCAAACCAGTGACTTAAAGTAAGTATTTGAGTTGGAGATCCCTGCATTTACATCTGTGGTTCCCAACGCTGTTCCTGGAGATGTACAGTCCTGTAGGTTTTCACTGCAAATCTAAACAAAGCACAACTCAGCTAGAGATCTTGTTGAGTTTCTAATTAGTAGAGTCAGGTGTGCCGAATTCGGGTTGAAATGAAAGCATACAGGAAAGTAGATCTCCAGGAACAAGGTTGGGATCCAGACACTAATACTCCAAAATTGGCATGTAGAAAACCTGATGAAGGCCCCTGGATTTTTGCCAGAGACTGTAAAAAATATGGACAAAGCTACTGTGACGTCACCCATTGACTCTCCGTGGGTCTCTAAAACACGTTTTGAAGCGCAATGGCGGGCGCGGCCATTTTCTCGATTTGGAGCCAAAACCATAGAGTTAAGCGGTCTTGTGATTTTTACAATTTGATTGACAGTCCGGTGCGGAAAAGCCCCTCAACCTGAACGAGGCTAGCTGACTGTCTGTCGTTATGTTTTTAAATATATTATCAGATGTTTACGGAGTTTAATTTCCATCCGTGACTGTACTGTGTCATGTAATCACGTTATATGTATGACATTAAAAATACAATTAGGCTATGTTCAGTTATCTTCAATGTATGTTTCTCAGCAAAACAAATATGCTTAGCTAGCATATCAGCTTGCCAGTGAGCTAGATAGGCTGTCCGTGGTTAGCTCACGCGTTAGCAATATGAACCACAGGGGAAGAACATTGACTACACTGATGGTCAATCAATCGGAGATGTGTAGGCTACTGGTGATTTGACTAGGCAAATTTTCGTATAACTGTCTAATCTGCTGTTAACCGAGCAAGTTATCGTCGTAGGTTTTCGCCAGTCAGATAATGAGCTTGCTACTACTAGCTACTCCATCGCCGTTTGTGGTGTTCACTTGCTGGGTGACGCTAGCTGACCGATCGTTCGCAAATCACTTTCTACCGAACAAAAATTAACACTCAGCGGTGATTAACAAATCTACCAAGTATTTTAATAACTGATCTGCAGGCGTGTAAATATGACAACGCACTTTGTACGGCAAGTTTTCCACCTGGTGCATGAAGACAAAAATAATGTAGCCTACGTTGAATTTCTAATTATTATTAGGCTATTATTTTTTTCTTGTAAATCATCAAAACCAATGGAGAAAAGCCAATATACGCAAGGAGCACCCAGAACCGATTCGGAGAACCACTGTCTTAAATGCCTAGCTTGTCGGTCTCTTAAATGCTAAAAACATGTTCCTTTCTAAATGCCAAGATGGTTAATTTCGTTAAATTCTGTGTGTGTGATTTCATCGTGTGTTGTATATTCAGCAAATGAACCTTGAAACTCTTAATTCGCTTCGTGAAACTGAAAAAGTGTTTATCCCAAAATTGGGATTATAGTAGCTTTGTCACATGCGTGAAGCATGGCCCAGGTAGACATTTACGGAATGTACACAACTGACAAGCCGCCAAACACGTTTGACAGATTGAATGTTTGCCGGTTAAGGTTAGCTAGCTAGTCAAATGGCTTGGTAGCCGAAGTTGCGAACTGTTTTAGCACAGGCTACTACTGGACTACCAAATATAGCAAGCTGATTACGCTTTCTGCCAAGTAATTATTTGGTTAAGTAGGCTAAAGGAAATAGTAAAAATGACTCGGATACCGAAAAACTTAAGAGGAGGATTATTTTATGGTCGTCTAGAGCAGCTGTAAATAGCACACGCCATAATGAAATCACCACGAAATGGGATGCCTGCATTTTCAGACTTAGCACAGGCGGACCGTAGCCGGAGCCGCAATGGCAAGGCCAAGAAGCGCCACCGCCCACCCCAGTGACCATAGACTGTAGCCCCTACTGTAGCTGAGTCCTCTGCAGTAATCCGGAAGTGACGCAAGCTGTACCTCATTGGTCCAGAACAAATATTGGCACTGTGCCCAAATGACGCAATAAATCATGAAATCGACCCATGGACAGTCATAAGACCAATAAAATACACCTATTATGACTATTTGTTCTTGTGAGAAAAAATTATTGACTTTGTATTTTGATCGCATTTGTACCGTAGACTTACATGGAAACCGGATATGAAAACACCTATACTGGAGCCATCCGTAGTGGCGCTAGTGAGCAACCAGGAACTACAACACCAGGAAATGAGCTTCAAAAACGAAGTCTGGTTTTGGCCGCTTGATTTTTGCCCAGTCTGGTGCTTGTAGACGTTGAGCATACACCGACTATGGAAAGAATCATGTAAACATGGCAATTGGAGTAATGACATTACTTATATCCTTGTGTTCATAGTCAACTAAATACTGGCATAAGGTGATTAATCCCATTAAATGAAGTATTGGTGTGCACGCAAATGTAGCCATTGTCTGCTGGTTTTCAGTGTGTTTCAGGACCCAATTGCTTAATTTAAGTCACTGATTGAGAAAAGAGTCCGTGCACCTTGTTTCTGAGGTTTGAGCTGACTGCAAATTAAAAAACCTGAGTCTGACAGGCGCGCTTCAGGAGCATTTAATATTACAACCACTAGAGGGCAGCATTGTCGAATCAATGTGACGGCATCACCTTTCGCTCAATGTAAACGTATCGTCTTTTTTGGTTTCTTTGATATCCCTATTGAAAACTAACAGGGTGAATTCAGATGGTGCTCTTTGTCTTCAAACATGTATTTTAGGTTTCAGGTACCAGTTCGGTACAAAATGCCTGGTAAGTTCCACAAATATAATAAAGAAAAAAATAAATATATAAAGAATAAAGAAATATTGCATCTATTAAGATTTGCTTGTTTGTATGTACTTGGGTACATCATCAGTTGGTGTTTGTCTAAGTGAGGCAAAAGCCCCCCCCCATTCTGTTTATATTTATATAAAATTAATTAATTAAAAACATGAGCTGACTAATAAAAACAATTTTAATTAGTCAGCTTATATTTTGCAAGGTAAGAGTATTTTGATTATGGGGCAAAAAATGACACTGATTTTCAGTCCTACCCACAAACCTGAGCTAGTCAGATATTTGATTGTACCTGACTGCCTGTCATTGTTTCATCCTGTTTTTACATTACCTGGGGGGACAGGAATCTGCTTGAAATGGTTTGTCTGAGTTGCATCCAATGCCACTGTTGTACTCTGCAATCACAGTTTAAAAAAAAATTTTTTTTTAGTGTAAATAAAACAAATGCCTGAATGAATTAAGGGGTGAAAGCCTTTTCTCTCCTCCTGAGCTGCAGCTATAAGGCGACTGCTGGTCCTGCCCTTTTAATCGCCTGATTTTAGATCTCTTGTCTGTCCCTCTCGTCGAACGGCCTGAATGCGGTATGCAGTTCCCCCCCCCCCCCCCCCCCATGCGGGAGGGGGCTGATGAAGGGCTCCCATGATGAGGGGAAAGGATTGGGGGGGGAGGGGGGTGGGGGTTGTGCTTCTCTCAGCGATTATAAGCAGCCCACTCACCTGTTTGCGGACATTTTCCATCAACCAGCAAATTGCCTCTTTACCTGCTTTTCCGCCCCCAAGGCAAGGAAAATTAGTTTTTTTTTTATTTAAAAAATTTGCCCTCCTGTGTGTATTCCAGGCCGGGGCCCTGATTTTTGGCTGGACCCCCCCCCCCCCCCCCAGGGGGCCTGTCACATGCGGCGGGTCCTGGCCTGCCGTTTCTGCACACCCAAGCACCCTCCTGATTGGCTGTGGGAATTGCGATCCCCAACGCGCGCGTCAGGAAAAGCACTGACCGCAGCAGGCCGCACTGCTAGCGTGCTAGCCTCGCGGCGCACGCAGCCGGCCCGGCCCTGAATGGCCCCAGAGGACGGCAGCGGCGGCGCGTTGACACCGTCACTGAAGCAAAAGGTCCTTACAACACAAGGTCCTCACAGTGCTTTTGTGTGCCAACATTAGCGTACAAGGACAGTCTGTACCACCAGTGTACCATTGAGAGGAGACCGTGTGTAATGAGAGACCTTAGCCTTAGCCTTTATAGCTCTCACTGTTCCCAATGCAGTGAGTGGCGTCTGGTACATTTTCCTATTGTTCCAAGAGCCTTTAGAGCAAAAGAACACTATGACCCCCTGTACACTGTGTTAAAGCCCTTATTTGTGATGTTGGGAAGTGTTGCTAATCTTTGTAGCCTTCTCGCATAGCGGTTCTTTCCAGGTCAGTAAGAAGGAGCTTTTTCTTTTTGTGTCGGGCATTGGTAAGTGCATTGATAAGTGGAAAGCTGAAACTATTGGCCATTAATGGTGGAGGCTACTCAGTTTTTTCAAATGACTCCATTCATAGGCTGTTCTAAAGTTAGGACAGGGCTAAAATGTGTGCGTGCAGTTTAAAGAAAACGGAGCAATTTATTGCTTTATAATGTAGTTTTTCATTGCATATGAAGTAACACTTTCACCAGAACCTTTGAAGTGTGACTGTGGCTGCCCTCTAGTGTTCAACCGCAGAACTGGCTAACTGCAGAAAACCCCCCTTTTTTTTTTACACGTGGGGACAGACTGAAACACCAGTATGTTCCAATTACGGTTTTCCTTCCCTGTGCACATTCAGAGGGAGTAAAATAAGTAATTCTGGCATTTCCAGATTGTCTCTTTTTTTAATGCAAGTGCACAGTGATAATGGGGCGATATAGCTCAGGAGGTAAGACCGATTGTCTGGCAGTCGGAGGGTTGCTGGTTCAAACCCCGCCCTGGGCATGTCGAAGTGTCCTTGAGCAAGACACCTAACCCCTAACCCCTAACCCCTAACTGCTCTGGTGAATGAGAGGCATCAATTGTAAAGCGCTTTGGATAAAAGCGCTATATAAATGCAGTCCATTTACCATTACAGTGTAAACATTGTGCCTGAGACTGGATCTGTAACGCTGTGCGTACGGCCCTTCGCCGATCCGCAGGCCGTCACTGCGCCTACTCAGGACGTGAGCTCCGTGACTGCGCTGCGCTCATGTGGCCCAGACCGCCGCGTGTCACAACCCCTTGCCCTTAAGAGGAAGCAGATGGCCGCCGTTTGAACTCTGTTGACAGAAAGAGCTTTTGAATAAAAGAGGAGTTTTAAATTAAGAGTTTGCTTCTGTTCTGTGCTTCACACAGAAGTGACTCGAGTGGCTCCGTTGTAGTTTGTTTGCACGTAATCCCCCCTCCCCTCCAAAAAAAAAAAAAAAAAATGAAGTCATGTATGTATTTTTTTTCCCCCCAGAAGCACCCACTTGCTTTCCATCGAAGCAGCAGGCGTGTGAACGTTTAGGCTTTGAGGTGTGGCTGCGTCTCCCTTGCTTAACGCATCCCAGCATCCCTCCCCCACAACAAACTCGGAAGAGACCGCTAAGTGCGTGTGGAATGTTCTTTTTTTCATTTTTAAAACATTTACAGCTATTTAAGACAAAAAAAGTTACAAACATAATTGACCTGCAGTTTGCATCCAATAAAAAAAAGTTACATAAATAAAACTCATATTTATAAATATCTCTTTTTTATAAACATATAAATAGTTTTTTTAAAACATAAATACATTTATGCAGGAATGAAGTACATGAATGTACAGCAGCAGCAGCAGCAATTTACAGCTTCGCGGTTTTTAGTTTGTACACCACTGTCCATCGTCGGGTAGTGTGTGTGTGTGTGCGTATGTGTGTGTGCGCGCGTGTACATGAGCGCGCGTGTTTTTTATGGTATACATCAGAATTGGTTTCGTCGTTTTTGTCGCAGTCTTCAGTAACGCTGGTCGTGGTGGTTTTTCGTACCGAAAATCCATTTCTTGAGTAAAGATGGCAACTCGTGTTCTGTTTTTTTGTTTTTTTCTTTTTCCCTCAGGCGAAGACCAACTAAAGAAGCAGTTGTCCGAACCCATCGTCCGCTGAATGTTCTGGGAGGGGAGAGAAAGAAAAAAAAAACTCACTGTGAGTACCACACGCTTTGCAAAAAACTCTCACTGGAAACCTTTCTTTATTCAACAAACATATAGTCCTAAAAACAGAAGATGAAAAGCAGGGGTGCTGGTCACTAACGTGTGCTCATAGTGCGGTACATTAGCACACCGGTAGCATAATAAACTACAAGTGATGTTGCATCTTTACTCACTGGCCCGGGAGTGCTGTAGATGGGACTAGCAATGTTGCTGATATTGATCAGGGGAAAGTACTTATGATTCTGCTTCGTAGTAAGTGACTCTGCATAAGCGCTTCTGCTGAATGACAGTAATTACAGTAATGTAGGGTAGTGAAGTGTAATGCATTGCACTGTAGGGTAGTGTAATTATTGCAATGTAGGGTTGTCTAATGTAATATAGAGTAATGTAGGGTAGTGTAGTGTGACATAAGGTAATGTAGGGTAGTGTAGTGTGACATAAGGTAATGTAGGGTAGTGTAGTGTGACATAAGGTAATGTAGGGTAGTGTAGTGTGACATAGAGTAATGTAGGGCAGTGTAGTGTGACATAGAGTAATGTAGGGTAGTGTAGTGTGACATAAGGTAATGTAGGGTAGTGTAGTGTGACATAAGGTAATGTAGGGTAGTGTAGTGTGACAGAGTAATGTAGGGTAGTGTAGTGTGACATAGAGTAATGTAGGGTAGTGTAGTGTGACGTAGAGTAATGTTGGGTAATGTAGTGTGACATAGAGTAATGTTGGGTAGTGAAGTGTGATATAGAGTAATGTTGGGTAATGTAGTGTGACATAGAGTAATGTTGGGTAGTGAAGTGTGATATAGAGTAATGTTGGGTAATGTAGTGTGAAATAGAGTAATGCAGGGTAGTGAAGTGTGACATAGAGTAATGTTGGGTAGTGCAGTGTGACATAGAGTAATGTTGGGTAGTGAAGTGTGATATAGAGTAATGTTGGGTAATGTAGTGTGAAATAGAGTAATGCAGTGTAGTGAAGTGTAATGTGGTGTCCTGTATGGTAGCATAATGTAATTTAATGTACTATAATGTGCTGTAATGTAGTACATTATAAGCATTCATATCTCCTCCCTCAGTAAGTCAGTCTCCCCCTTCTCTGCAGGCACACGTAGACGCAGATGCCATCAGTTTTCAGTCTTACAGCAAAAATGCTAATAATGCTAATAATGCTAACGCTGCAGTTATCCTCTCTGCTCTTACGGTGGGAGAGCCCTGCTGACTGGCTGTGCTATTAGCACGTGCGGTTCAGTCACACACACACAGCTGGTGACTAACACGTCTCCCCAGGGCCCTGGGCTAGCTCACTACTGTCACCTGCCTTCCTTATTGCCTCAATCACCCCAGGCCCGTAACTGCTGTTTATCTGTGTCAAGGGCTGGAGTTTCTGGAAACATCCGCTGCAAAACAGCTCAGAATGGGGGAGGGGGTGGGGAGGGGGTGGGGAGGGGGGGCGGTTGGGGAACGCTGGGGCGGGTGGTCGTATTTGGTGAGTCAGTGCTACGTGTGCCTGACCAGGTCGTGTGATTCACAGAGCGAGGAGTCGACGGATCCTCCCCTGCCCGCGCTTCGGCGTCTCGCCCCGTCCGGTTCAGTGTTTTATTTTTAAAAAAAGGGCTTTGTCTCCACGGTGACAGACAGCTGTGCGTAGCCTGCGTTCAGCGCTAATCGAATCAGGGCCTTTCCGGGACCGGCTCCACTCACAGTAACGCAGGCCGACATCGCTCGGGTGACGGGCTGCGTTCAGAGACGATTTTACTCTCGACCGGCTCTTCCTCACAGCCAAATGGGCCAGGACGGTTTTTTACTTTTATTTTTTGTGTTTTTTTTTGTTTTTGTTTTTGTCCTTATCCATCCATCTCAACATCCTAATAAAGCTCTGCTGCCAGACAGAGAAATTACATATTTCATATGTATAGTGCTAGCCCGGAGAGCAAGCAGAAATGTATTTGCATATTTATGTATGAGTCAGGCTATTTGATGGTCGGACAGTAAGGAGAAGTTTGATTGATTTGTTTCCCTTCAAGCCAATTTATGTTTCCTTTGGCAAACTAGGGCTGCACTAAAATACATAAAGAAAGGTTAAGTGCACATTTAAAACTAAAGAAAAGGATTTAGGAAAGGAAGTTCCTGTGCCCAGTACATCACTAAACAGGTTCTAGCCACTCACTGTTTCCTTTCCTTGTGGGATACCTTGCATTTAATATCTAAATCACAAATAAGTGACCTTGAGTGTCCTTCAAATGAAAAAGCATTCGATTAGGCCCTGTGGTATCGTCAAGGGCTGTGTCCAGTCCTGGAGGAATTCTGGGTAAACGCGCTGCGTTTAACCTGGTGACCCAGTGAACTCTGGGTGACTCCTCCCACGCCTGACCTCTGAGGGGAGAGTTGGGTCCCCCTGCAGCGGCGCTGGGGGGGGGGTTGCAGTGAGGGGGGGGGGGCGAGCGCATCCCGTGTCTCAGCACCGCAGGGTGCGATTCGGCAGCCGCAGCGCCCGTCTGAGCCGCGGCGAGGATCAGAGAGGTGCGTCGGCGCGGTAACGCTCATCACCGAGTGTAACATCACCCCAGTTAGCGATTAGCGCTGTTAGCGGGAACCTCTGTGGGTTAGCGGGATAATCTTAGCCTGTCTCTTATTATTGTGCTATGCGGATGGGGGGGGGTGTGATTTTAAAACCTGCACTTGTGTGTCTGAGGGTTAGTCTGGAGTAGGGGTGGTGGGGAGAGGAGGTGGGGGGGGGGGGATTGTTCGCGTGGCAAGTCGCCCAGCGGGAGGCGTGATACTCACCACGGCGTGTTTCCGCGGCGACCCTAGCAGCCCATGCCGCTGATGGTGCCTATCCTGTCCATCTTGTGTCCGAAGCAGCCGCTCCGGGACGAGGACGCGCCCTTCTTGGCGCCGGTCTTGTGGCGCCGCACGGTGGGCTGGTCGCTCAGGAGCCGCGCCCACATGCCCTTCGCCCGCGTGTCCAGCCTCAGGTCCCGCAGCAGCCGAACCCGCGACCGGATCTTCTCCAGCTTGCCCTCTCCCGACGCCAGGTACTCGGAAAGCTCCTCCCCCAGCAGACTTCTGAGAGACTGGGACACACAGACACACCCACCCTGGCTTTAGTCTGGGGGTCCTCTCTCCAGGGCAGCGCTTAATAGACCCACCATCCAACAATGATTTGTGTTGTGGCTGTGACCACAGGACGGGGCAAGCAAATGCTACCTGTTTGCAATGCCAAAACTGACATTGCCTATATAGATGTAAAATATTCTATCCTAAACCCTCTCTTATATTTTTAGTAAGGAAAATACTGTTTACTGCTCCCGCGATAATCTTTTTTTTGCCTGATAAGATCACAGATTTTACGGAGCTGATGTTATGTCTGAACTCATTATAGATGCGCAGAACTCATACTCTGAGGCAGAAGAAGCACAAACAACAGCAAGAGAAAAACCCAGGCATATTATTGCAAGTTTGTCGCGGACGTATTCACAGGCAAACGCCCGCAAGTTTGCCTTTTGTAAGGTCTGCACAAAAAAAAACGAATCAGGCGATTATACTGTGGAAGATAAATTAAACATGGCTGCTGCGGTATTCCGTTTTAAAGAAAAAGTTTGTCCAAACGAGTCATACATTTCCAACAATTAATCTACATTCGAGTGCTGTCTGACTCTCGGAATTATGAGAAGACTCGCGTAGAATGTGGCGTGGGAACGGGAAAGTCTCCTTTAATTGAAAAACAGGTGGTTGTGTTTTCGATCCGAAAACTGGCGAAGTGTCTGGGTTTACCGCATACATGGCATTTTCGCCATACCAGACCGTATAGTTATATTGGGAGGTTATAAACGCGCTCATTGTCACGGTCACATTTGAGACTGTCTTCTTTATATTGCGAATTTCCCCGGTCATTTGGTCGGAGGTTGCAGCAGCGGCGGCGCGCGCCTGCTGGTGGCACTGCCTTGCCTCAGCTCAAAACGCACCATTTTTATTTTTTTTAAATTCCCGGCTTATACAAAGAAATGGTAAGTGATTGCCATTTAAAATATCCAATACAGTCTAAAATATGGCGTTTTAAAAGTATTTGAAACTCCGAATGTAAAATTAGGAACCGGAGACAGACCTACTGTAATCCCTGTCTCTCATTTGACACTGCGCGCTTTTTTTTCTCTCCGTGCACGCGTCTGGGCTGCGGGGTGCACGACCGGGTACATGCCGAAAGCTTCAAATGATGCTTCGAAGACTGAATCAATTAGCCTACGCGGGGACGAAGTAACTACGAAAAAAATATTGGACAGTGGGAATACTGCACGTGTTCACTAGGCTTATTTTAAGCAAAATGTTACGTTTAAAAGAGTTAGTTTTTGTATATGGTTACATCGATTTAAATGTAGGTTACCGCCTGAAAAAAAGATAAAATGGCCCTATACCCAGTTCCCACTGTTTGATAATATGGCACGTACAACCGTGCTGTGAATATAAACACGAATCTTTAAAATCTACAATCTAAAATAGTTTTGGACAATGTCCTGAAATAACATCTCAATTAATTATCGCCTCGCATGTTCCTTAAGCCGAATAAAATAAAAAATAAAATGCAACACGTACATAATATGGTGTTTAGCAGTTTATAACACTCCTCAGTTTTTATAGAAATATGCCACTTTCCTAGATATTCTCACACCAGGAGGTTATCTTGAGGTTATACCACGTGTCGCCAGTGAACATAACGTAAAATGTAACCATATTGTTTTTTCATTATTATTTTAAAAAAACTAAATTAGTTACTGTGGCAGAGCCTAAACATACCGCCGAGTGGACCTTTGGTTTTGGTTTCCGTCACTGTAGATACCTTTGCATTTGTTTGCTTAAAACAATACGTTTCCACTATTTAACACGATAACATCGTTTAACATCGTTTTTAAGTGATCAATTTGACGTCACATGCAACCTGCCATTAATGTATCACAGAGAAATCACTTCATTCATTGAGCGCCGTAAGGTGACTCTATCCAATTGCAGTAGCCTTATGTGTGTAAGCGTACAGAAGTCTTCTCACCTTTTGCTGTGCCTGTGTCAAAGGTTTTCCCTCTATGCTGACTGAAAGAAGCGTCATCAATAGTCCACAAGCCACCAAATGCGAGATATTCATTCTGATCTGAGTTTTTAAAAGTTGTTTTCCCTGTGCGCGAGAACTCGAGTCTTTCCGATAGCCGATTGTTCTGCTCAAATAGGTTCTCGTCTCCGTCCCTTACTCCGGATTCTCAAGTGCTGCTCTGACTCCGTAGTACACCATTCGCTCTTTTTATAGTGAACTAATGGTGATGTCATGGTAACCTGCGCAATGGGATCCCCACTCTTTCTACTGTATACACGGAGCCAATTTTTTTTTCTTCTCTTCACCTGCACTTGAAATAGGAGCATATTATGATAAAGTATTACTTCAGTCTTTTCCTATCATTCTGAGAAATAGGCTCTGAAGTCGAATGTTTAGAAAAAAATACAATACATCTCGCGCATTGTTCCTACGGCTTACTTAAATGTGATTTGAATTATGAAATATGTTCTGTTTGATTTTTATTCTTTGTGGATTTGCAATGAAAGTGCACAAACAGGTGGAAGGCGACTGTTAGAGAGACTTGTGGCAGAAGTTAAACGAAACATAACTCCCACACAACCAAGCTCGCCTGTCTGTAGCCACATTCCGTAAGAAAATATAGTCCGGTTAATTATGAAAACAGCCAGAAAGCAGTCATATTTGTTATGGAATGGAGCAGATCAGTCTGACCAAGAAGCGACAAAAGAAACGCTTTCCCCCCTCATTTAAAAAAAATACAGCTTCGGCTACACAACACGGTCTACGCACAGTGTATCATTCAAATAACATCACATTTTCTCCAGCTGATAAAGGATAATTCTCTGTTCGTATAAAAACACAGTTTAACCGAGCCTTTGCTCTGTTTGTAATTAATACGGTGTGATTATATATAAACAATTCAATAGATAACATGTATGGGAATTCAATAGACATCGCCTGTGTTGAGCTAAATATATAGTCTATGTTACCAAGAGTTGTCCAGCAAAATTACTAGTGTTAAATCAACTCTCGCAGTGTTAAATCAACTCTCGCAGTGTTAAATCAATTCAAAGAGTCAAAAGGGAGTACTATTTGATATTAAAGTACCCTAACAGAGTTTATTTTACTCTGAGGATTTTGCTGTGCGGTGCACACAAGGCTACTAACAGGTAAGACAGTATTGGATGAATAGTAGTCTATACATGCATGCATGTGTACGTGTGAGTTTTGAACAAGGAACTCGTTGCGCAAGGACTTCATTATGAAAACGAATTAATGCGTTTCAAACATCATTTCCCGTCGGTGATAAACCAATTAAAACGAGGAGTCAGTCACGTCTGTCAGGAACTACTTATTTCTTTCGTGACTGTAAGATCTGTTGTTGATGTCTCGTGTATAAATGATCGGGTTGAACATTGTTAAACTTGCTCTCCGTGTGACGGGCCGTTCATACGAGACAGCGGGTTGACACAGTGCACAGTAAAATGTCCGGTGTTAATTCAGCTCTTAACAGATAACATTTGGTCCCACATTCCAGAGTGGGACCAAATGTCATATGTTAAGAGTTCAATTAACATTGTCAGAGTTGAATTAACACGGGACATTGTGTGGTATTATCTTCGTTAAACGTGGATTATAATTCTGTTTTTCTATGTATAATTTAACAGAAGATAATTGACTTATAAATCTGTGATTTGCACGGTATTGTGTGTGTGTGTGTGTGTGTGTGTGTGTAGAGATGAGGAAAAGTTACAAATCCGTTTTTATCATTTTGCACTATCATCCCGGTTAATTCTACTCATGATCTGCATTTGAACGGGACGTCGCTCCAGCAAACCTGATGCCAGCAGCCGGGACATGTGATTGAGCATCGTACATCAATCACATCAATCACAATACGTGTACCACACGATAATGTGTTAATTGATAAACTAATTATGACTTTTGAGTGATTGTAGCACAGCACGTATATAGCGTGTTGTTGCTTGCGTATTGCTGTTAATTGTTTAAAATGTCCATGCGATTTATAGGCTACCCAGATTATGGGTCAACGATGGAAAAATACAGCTTTCTTTGCGTTAATGTTTTGCTGCGCCACAAAATGCATAACCTTTATGAGTTTAGACTAATAATAAAACGGACAGGATTATTCCTACCCACTTTATCATCTACATTTAACTACTTTAAAAACGGAGAAGATTCTATGATGTGCTAAACGGATAACAAAACGCAAAGATTAAAAGATCCGAAAATAATTATCTATAAATATCTTCAAAACAATTACAGAGCGGGAGTCCAAAAGTCGTTTTGAGGAGAGACTTCTGTATAGGAACACGGAGTGGCAGTATTTGCTGTCTTGGAAAACCAGAGATAAGTGACATCTACGTAGCAAAATGTTCAGTGTAAAAACAACACGGGTAGAGTACGTTCAGCTTTATTAAATATGACACATTTTTCCTGTTCTACCAATGTAAGCACTTGTCGAGTATATGAAACCCGATATATTCTACTGTGTTCAAGGTGTGATTTCATAAATAATCACATCGCAGATCTATACCTCCATATCTCATAATCTCGCGTTTTTTCATTATATTGACCAATCAGATGTGTCCGTGTAATGGCTATCATCATCACTGTGTGAATATTTTGGCTGCAGGGGTGCCGTTGCCCCCGTCAGTTGAAGCTGATAGGTTGCTGAGAGTGACTTTAACGGTCCGTTCTCAGCTCGGCCGTCACAGTGCATTTCTTAGGAAAATTCCCCTCTAGAGGCTGATGGGAACGAAGGAAACGGATATGAACGTCTTTTTAAACGTGACAAATTTAAGTGGGTACATAAGTTCCTAATGAGAAGAAAAACCCCTACTATCGTCCCTTCTCCAAAGTTCCCGAAGTGAGCGCACCGTATCTAAAACTGAAAGCTAACAGCATTCCCATCGGCATGAGTAACTCCAGTGTTAATCACCCAGAAAAATTTGGGCTAATCTGCTGCCGAGCTCCCCTTCGGGTGAGCTATCGCGAAACCCACGGCGCTGAGCAACCTGCGTAGCCCACGGCGCGCGGCAATCTACCCCCGCGCTGCAATTAAACCCCGTGCTAATTGCAGGGCTACTGACAGGATGATGAGGCTGGCGGCGGGTGGATGATTTCAGTCACCACACGCGGCGCGTATGTCACTCTGTGGCAGACTGCCTACCTGCGTCGTAATGTTACGAGGCACAAATCCCTGACGCATACGCGCGCCCGACAAAAGAACCGGAATGCACAGCATGACCAACGGAAAGCCTATATTGATAGACCTCCGAACATAAAAGGTGTGTGCGTGTGTGTTCTGTGTGTGTGTGTGTGTGTGTGTGTAGGGGAGGAGGGGGGGTTGGGATGGGGGTCCTGTCCAGAGGGAGGCTGCATCATGAATGAGGTGACTCCCCCAAAAGAGGCTCATCACTCCAGAGACATTTTGATAGTAGGACGGCAGTTGGTGGCAGCGCAGGCAGTGTTATACTTTGGGAGCTGGGCTTGTAGCTCAGATGCTACAGGTCTCGTTCCCAGATGGACTAGTGCTGTCCTACCAGTCTGAACGGTGCCTGACTAACCTGAATTAGTTCAGTAATTATTCTGCTGTATGAATGTAGGATATGTGGAGAAAAAAAGCTGTAAGGTGTTTATGTCGCTCTGGATACAAGCGTCTGTAAAATGCCCAAATGTGTACTGTAGACTGGAGACGCAGAAACCTTTACCTGCTGCTCTGTGGGAGATGAAACTGAATAGGGCTCACAGGACTGTAACTGCTGCCACAGCACTGCATGCCTATCTGAGTCGTCGTCTTTCCTATTGGTTGCTGAGGCTGGTAGGGGCGGGGACACTGACCCCTGCATGGACTGCCCGCCGCGGCTGGCAGCCCGGCCGTGATGGAGGAGGTCTGACATCTCGACCCGCTGCACGGCGCGCGGAGGAGGCGGCGGTAAATTGGACGTGACGCGACTCAAACCGCACGAGCCCCCCTTTGTGAAAAAAAGTACGCCCGCGAGGCTCGGATGGGGCGCGGAAGAGCGGACGCTGATGGTCTGCGACGGATTCGCGGAGCCCGGCTAAGCTGCAGGCGTATGCTAATGAGCTGCAGCCGTATGCTGATGAGATCCAGGTCGTATGCTAATGAGCTCCAGCCGTAGGAATAGTGGCAGGGCAACCAGACAACAGCTCATTGTAGAGGGAGTGGAGCAAGCTCCGTCTCCACCTGATCCGGGCAATCAATTGTGAACCGAATAGAGAACTTTTATTATCCGCTAAATTCATGTAAAATATAAATTTTTCTGCTTTGCGGTGACACTAAAATAATAAGAACAGACATGGACAAACAGCGCAAGCGTGTTCATCGATAAAAGAAGGATTCTTGGAATGTGTAAAATAGTTAGCGGTCGGGCTGGGCTTGGCGGGGTGGGGCGGAGCGGAGGCAGTGAGAGGAGGGCGGGGGTGCCGGGGGTGGGTGTGAGGGTGGGGGGGCGGGGGGGTTGTCACACTTTCACCGCATGCTGATAAATCAGAGCAGACATGTTGAAATGTGTTGTTCATCTACGCGGCCCGCGGTTCCCAGAGGTTGGTGATGCGATGTGTTTAATGGAATGCTCTCACACTTAGGTCATTTCCCGCCTTTTTTCGGCGACTCACAGGAGTTTTCTATCAGGTACGGGGTGATTCCGACAGACTGGTGTTGACGGACGGTAGTGGTAACTGCGTACTGTGCAGTTGGACAGAGCACCTGCAAGTCTTAGTGAGGGACATAGCCAATATCTCCACCGAAATCAATCTGCGAATCATCCATCTTTCAATCCTTTTTCTGTACAATTTAGTTTTTTTTTATATTTTAGGCATTCACAGAAACTCCCACAAAGAGCAATTATCAAAGACATGCAGGTTTGGCTAGTTGGTGAGCCTAAGTTCTCCAGTTACCCTCCCCCGCCTCACATTCCAGAAACAGACACAGGTCATTTTATTTGTTGAACAGTCACAGGTAGGGAGGATTAGACAGCATTGCTTAAATATTGGCTAGGAAATTGACATTATAGGACACAGTGATTCCTGTAGTGCAGTGTGCTCAGTCTGGCAGATTACCCCTGTAAGCCTGTCCCTCCACTTCAGTGTCCGTCAGGTTTGGGAAGGTGCCGGTGAGCAGACGTGTTCTCCAGAATCCAAGCAGGCAGTCAACTGCCCCCTTCTGTGTACCTGTCAGCAGAGCTGGCCAGTGGCATAAGCACTCAGTGCACTGATTTAGGGCCAAAACCACCCCTGTGGAGATCTCGTTGAGCTGCTAATTTGTAGAATCAGGTGCGCCAAATTAGGGTTGAAATGAAAACCTGTAGGATGGTAGGTCTCCAGAAACAAAGTTGGGCTGCCCTGCTTGCAGGCCCATGGCACGGAACTACAAGTCCCATCATGCTTTGCGGAGGGGCAGGGAGGACACGCTTTGCCAGGGAGCTTGCCGCAGGCGGGATGTTTGTGTTTCCCACACTTTGGGCAGAGAGAGGCCTCAGCTTCCCCGTGAGTAATGGAGGGGTACCGGTTTCCGTGGCCTGCGTAGGAAAATCGCTCTCACGGCTGGGCTGGCAGGGTGAGAGAGGGCATGGGTGACAGCGCATGGGTTCCCATGCCAGTCAGCGGGGCCTGCAGCTGCGCTGAGAGACTGCGGCATGTGCATCCCTAACCGCTTTACACTGGTCCTAGCTTTCAGTCTTTCAGTACAGGCCCCCCCCCCCCCCCTTGTTCTTAATTTAATTTCTAATGAACTGGGTGCATGAACTTATGAACTGACTTAGTGTTTACATTTTTTTGTTATCATGTTATTGTCTAGGATTTTCACTTGTTTTTAATGCGGTGACCTATTAATTTATGATTCCGCAATTAACTTATGAATTGCTGCTGATTCTGTGATGGTAAAAGCACCGGGGTGGTCCGAGCCCTGACGCGTTGGTATTTGGTATAATTTGTTTTGTGGAAACAGATTCCATCCAACAGATGGAAACTAACGTTTAGTTAAATACGTTGCAATATATTTATTGTGCGCAGTCGCTGTCAAATAAATAAATAAATATATATTAAAAAATATATATAAATGAATACTCATTTTTGTAGCGCTGCAAGTATGGGGATAACGAATCTCTCAATTCAATTCAATTTTCTTTATTGGCATAACAAAAAAAAGAGGACGGGGAGTTTCTGGATGTCGATGGTAGATTTTTAAATTGAGGACGTCTCTGATTTCGTTTAGGAAAAAAATTATTTCTAATTTCAATTTATTTTTCACATAATATTATATTATAACATTTCTCTCTGTCTTCCTCTCTCTATGTCTCTCTCCGTCTACCTCTCTCTCTCTCTCTCTCTGTCTCTCCCTCTCTCCCTCTGACTTTTTTTGTGTTTTTTGTGCATGTAACAGATTTTGCTCAGTGACATCATGCAGAATATTAAGAGCGTTTTTGTGGCTCAGAACCACAAAATGTTATATGCATAATTTTTTATATGATTTTTTTTGTGGGTGTGGGGGGGGGGCTGGCTGGCTTTCATGTGGTGGAGAAAAAAAAAAAGAAACCCCTTCTGGTTTTCTATCCGGATGTTGTCGTGGAACAGGCAGCAGCAGAGGACTGGCTGGCCGGCAGTCGGTGAGCTGTCCCCGGGAGAGAATCATGCGCTCTGGCTCTTATGGGCTTAGCGCAAGACAAACTACAAGTCCGTTACTGTCCTATAAATAAGGGTTTTATTACAGCGGGTTTTTACTGCGCTACCGTCACACATGTGGCACCGTTCAGCGGGGGGGAGGGTGGGGGGGGCTGGGGGACGTGGGGGGGGGGCGGATTGGAGGAGGGTTCAGGAGTCGGACGCAGGCTGGGAAGGAGGAGCTGTGATGGGGGGGGGGGGGGGGGTCAGCCAGGCTGTCCTGCCCTGGGGTGGGGAAACAATGCCTGAACTGGACTAGTATTACTATTACTATTATTATTATTATTATTATTATTATTATTATTATTATTATTATTATTATTATTATTAACAATAATAATAATAATAAATGAGCAAGTTTGGTCAGGAAACTCTTGCTGAGCTAACCAACGGTCGGCCTCAGCAATCTCAAACTCATGTGTTTCCTTGATCAACCAATCACGTACACGCAACATGTTTTCTCATACCCATCCAATCACATGCACACACAACCAATGGAGTGCCTTTTGTAAAACAACAGTCAGACTGGCTGTTTTGCATGCTTTGTTTGCTAGTGCCCAGAATTGCACTCACCCTCCACCACCCCAATTACCACCTGTTTTTTGGATCCCTTTCTAGATATTGAGGGGGGGGGGGGTTCCTGGTATTCCTCCTGTTTAGTTGGGGTGATGCATGGTGTCCCCTGTTAGATAGGTTACCTGAATCACACCCATTCACTACCAAACCAAAAATGTACTTACATATTCATTGAAATATTTATTCTAAATATGTGAGTTGTCCTGACTGAATTATTATTATACGACTTAGCAGACAGCCCTTTCCCTCAGAAACCTCTAGTGTATGAGATTAATATGCGTTCAAACAATTACAGGCTAATTCTTAATTATTAATTGTTGTTATTCCATTCCCACTTATTCCATGCCTTCTACAGCCTTGTTGATATTGATAACTGATGAAATTATTAAATGAATGAAAGTCAAACTCCACAAAAACATTTTGATGCAAAAGGGAAACATGACAGACAGAAGGCCGTCATATAGCCTGGTGGATCTGTAAATTATTTGTAAATACATCCTTCTTTTTCTTTAGGTATTTTTCTTATTGATGAAATACTTTCATTTTATTGCAGTTGGTAAATTACTTGTACCATGATTGCACAGCGTGTATTATGACGATTTTATTATATGAATAAAACGTATTTCTTGTTTTATGTAGACTGTATATTTGAACTGTAGGGTAATTTTTTATGTGTGCCTTGGTTGGCAAATTCAGACCAACCAGCAGCATTTTGTTCTCGAGGGAAATGCATTTAGTGCTCTTGGGTCAGAAGCTATTCTAGTGAAAATATGAATTTGTTTTCTGGACCAGAAGTGGTGTAGTCTGTTTTCAATTTCATTGTGGTTTGCGTTTGGTCGTTTAGCAATAACTTTAAAACGACATGTGACAAATTACTTACATCCCCTAGCAAAGCTCCAGAGAAGGGTCATTCTTCTTTTATCACAGAGGCCGCTCAACACAACCTGAAATGCTGTTATTATTCAAAATGTACAAAGAAATATTAATTAGGATTGTGAATTGGGCAGATTGAAGTCGCGAGTTAGTGGAATATTTGCTCAGGGGATCGGCGCAAACAGCTGGTAGCTGCAGAAGGGTTTTTTGGGTTTGGGTTAGGTCATCAGCTGTCCTCCCACCTCGCAGTCTGTTTCTGTCCTGTTCTTAAACCAGGAGAGGAAAACACATTTCCAGGGTTTTGGGCGACATTGGCTCCCGTTAAAAATAAAATAAAAAATAAAAAAACCGGACCGTAACGGAACATTTTTAGCGGACATGTAATGCGTTTCATGGCAACGTAAATATCCTATTTGTGGAGGCTTACTGGCCGTAGAGTCTTCGCCAAGGAAGCGCTGGTTTGCTGTACTCTCTAGCCCATCGCATGGCACGTAGCTCACATGCTGTGGCTCCCTCACTCTCAAACGACCCGTTTGGTTCAGACTGAGATGGACCTTTTTATTTAATTACTTATTAATGAATTAATTTAACATCCTCGGTGACACGTTGAGGATGAGACCCTTGTTTGCAGTGGTGCCGAGGTAGAATAAAAATAATACAAAAAAGAATAATAAAAAAAGAAATTAGAGAATATATAATAACAAGCATCAATTGAAACGGTTAAGATCCAAAAAAGGTTTCCTGTAAGAATGAATGCGGTTAACTAAGGGAGGTGACACATTTAACGAGGAGAGACGTTACACTCACATAATTTATTTTAGTCGTGTACAGAGCCCTCTAAATTATCAGCCTCTTTCGTCATTTGAATTTTAAAACCTTTTTTGTTGCAGTGACCTAGCATTCAATCAACACTTAATTTTGCCTTGATTTTTTTTTCTCGTCCTTAATTTTGCCTCAAAGCTAAATGGGAGTGCTTATTGTTTTTTTTATATTCTTCACAAATGCAGTTTGTTAAGTTCGTTTTGGTGATTGCTGAACTCCCCAAGCAGGGGGTGATGAAGAGGAAATGCTTTTAATTGCAAGTCATAATTAATGCAGAAATGTTGATTGTATTTTGGATGATGTCACCGTGCTGGAAAAACTCTCCTCCATTTCCTTAACTTTGCTAGAGAATATGAGAGAATAAACAGAATAATGACTGACATAATAATAAAAAAAACTTTATTAAGGTGGAATGACCAAGGCCTGTGGTGTGTTGTGTGGTGACAGACTGTACCAAGCCAGTGTGTTGTGGTATGGTGGCCTGTGTTGTGTTGAGGTACGATGAAGCTCTAGACCTGAGGTTATTCGCCTCGGCTGGGATGCTGGTTATCTTTCTCAGCAGACGCTGCCTCACTCTATGAACAATAACCCAGCCATCCAGATTAGTCTGACGATATTAAGAAGCCAAGTCGCTAAATTGTAGGTTTACGAATTTCTGTCTGAAGATCAAAGAATACTGAAAAGTGGTTGGGTCAGAATTCATGAGTGAAAAACCCATCTTCACATACTTGAGGCCTGACACCAGCGTGAGTCTGAAAGTGATGATTAACAATTTTGCAGAAGTGTTTGACTTCACACGCAACATTTATTCTGTTGTCTCGCTGTGCCAGTTGACCCATAAACGGGTTTGCTGTCATGTCTGAAGAGAGTGCTACTTTTACTCGATGATGTAACGGCTCACACATTCTTCAACTGGAGCTCCAGAACCACAGATGACTTGGGAGTTAATTTTGCTTAATTTTCCTCAGAATTTGGACAGGTTAACGAGCATTTCCTGACTTCTTTAAACATGTTTATTATTTCCAGTGAGCTCATCCTCCGTGTATCTGGAATCAGGGACTGTGGAGATGAAAAGCTGCCCTACAACCACAATTCCTAGAGGGACTGTTACAGCGGAACGTGCCAAGCGCAGAGATTTACTGCAGAACGTGTCACGCAGGCAGACGACAAGCATGCGATGCGTCAGACGCGCTCGTTATAAACAGTTTTCTGGTATCGCGCTGTTGGCGTAAACGACACCATTCCACGCGTAGAAGCTGGATCCGATTGGCTCAAACGGCAGGCCTGCACACAGGGACAGCCTCAGCTCTCTTTGAAGCTGGGAGTATACCTGCTGCGGAAACGAACTTTGGCTGGTTCGTACGAGCTAAATGACGTAATGACGACACATTTTACTTGAGTACAGTGTGCACTTACTAGAGAGCAGTGTGCACTTATTTGAGTACAGTGTACACTTTCTAGAGAGCAGTGTGCACGTATTTGAGTACAGTGTGCACTTACTAGAGAGCAGTGTGCACTTTCTAGAGAGCAGTGTGCACGTATTTGAGTACAGTGTGCACTTACTAGAGAGCAGTGTGCACTTTCTAGAGAGCAGTGTGCACTCACTAGAGAGCAGTGTGCACTTATTTGAGTACAGTGTACACTTTCTAGAGAGCAGTGTGCACTTATTTGAGTACAGTGTGCACTTATTAGAAAGCAGTGTACACTTTCTAGAGAGCAGTGTACACTTTCTAGAGAGCAGTGTGCACTTATTTGAGTACAGTGTACACTTTCTAGAGAGCAGTGTGCACTTATTTCAGTACAGTGTTCACTTACTAGAGAGCAGTGTGCACTTTCTAGAGAGCAGTGTGCACTCACTAGAGAGCAGTGTACACTTTCTAGAGAGCAGTGTCCACTTTCTATAGAGCAGTGTACACTTTCTAGAGAGCAGTGTACACTTACTAGAGAGCAGTATACACTTACTAGAGAGTAGCGTACACTTTCTAGAGAGCAGTGTGTAATTGTGTGCACCCTACTGACAGGGTAAATCCAGAACATTCCAGCTGAGTTCGCTGGGGAAGGGCATAATTAGCCATGGCGTCATCCTGGCAGGCTGTCCCCTCCTGTTCCGTATCTCTGGGGCTACGTGCACATCCCCTGCTTGATTTGGGGCACGTGTGATTTTTTTTTTGTAGTGACCGTGCGGCAGTTTCGCCGAGCGGGGCTGGGATGGACGGGGCGTCGAAAGGAAGCGGTCGGCTCACCGCTGTTTTGTCGAACGGCGAAAATTAGGCTGGCGTCACTGACAGAAACCAGCCCCACCGACTTAGGGCACTTTACAGGCCACGTCTGGCAACTGCGTGGTGTCGGATTGCACTCGGTACCAGCGCCTGTTTGTTTTGGGTTTAAAATACCCCTGGACTCGTCCCGTTGCGGCACGGCCTGGTTTGGACTGCACCAGTGCAGCGTGTGGCTGGCAGCACCACTGGGCGGGGCCACTGTTTTACACAAGCTCGTTTTGCATTTTAAAGGTTCTCTCCCCTCAGGTAAAACAGGTAAAGCAAACAAGATCTCTGCGGTACAGATGATCGATGATGCAACCTGAACACTGTTTTTAATATAATAATTTAAAAGTGTACTTAGGCGCAGATTACAGAAACGCTCTACATATCTGTCGGCCTATGCAAATTTTGCGTGATTTCTTTGGAATAGAAATGTGTGTGTCACTCAAAAAAGGCCCTAAATGTCTAAACCAAACAGGGTTTTGCATTAGCTATGCCCTTCTAACATCTGCCTTCCTCTGCGCTGTAATGTTGAAAACCTTGTTACTGGACTGTTTTGGAAAGACTCCTGGGCTAAATTTAGAAAACTTAACGTAAGGTAACAATTTACATTCCTAAAGTAGTGTATCTGGGTCCGACTGAGTTTGTGGAAGTCGTTTGATGAACCTTGTTGCATTCAGTTTGCAGTGTAAGAGCAATCGGACTGTGTAATATTAATATTGCGTGTGATTGTTCATGTCGTTGGTTATTACTGGGGCAACTGGAATGAAGTGGAAAAAAGTTAAATAAAATCCTTCACTTTATCCCCCTTTATCAATTTTCAGATTAAGCTTTAAAGACAGAAGTAGAATAAAGTATGATATGCCAAGCAGAATTCCAACTAACTTTTTATATGGACTTAGTTTTTACTTGAAAACCGGAAACAAACAAACCAAAAAACAAGCGCAAATCCGCAATAGCTGCGACCGCACACGCGCATGCATCCACACACACACCCTCACACAAATAAGTGACCTCTTCTTTGGCTCATGACCAACCTTTCCACAAAATCTTGTGCAAATCTGTGAATCCATTCAGGAGTTATGCGCCTTTTTGTGATAGGCCACGCCCATCACCACGCCCCCCTTTTGGTCAATCGGCCTTGAAAGTTACTCAGCTCTACCTTTGGTCATGACCGACGTCCATGCCAAATTTCAGCCTCCTGGGGCGAAAACTGTGGCCGCTACGGGGTGGGACACTTTTGTGGACCAACCAACCAACTGACCAACCAACCGACCGACCGACTGACAGACAGAGCTATAGAGCTTCGGTCGCAGCTAAAAAGTGTAATATCCAAACTACAAAGCTCAGCAAATAATATGCAGGTCAATTATGAGTCTAGATGCTCAATCTTGTCGTCATAGTTATTTATTCTTATGTTCTAATGATGTCATGTGTGATGTCAGTTTTATGGAGTGCTGTGAGAATCCAAAGAAACTGATGGATGGGTTGTTTGCAAAAAAAGTGTGCCATACTGCATTAAGTGGTTATAACATGGCACGGATACAAACAAAGTTCAGAAACAGTCAGTACAGGACAACACCGTGTACTGTGTGGCAGAAATGGTCTGGGGGGGGATAGGAAAATAGTCTGTGGGCCTGTGAAATATATTAGTGAGAAGCGTCACACAGTAACTCTGTCCATTGGGATTGCGTTGCGGAGTAGCAACTTGCTGGTAAGATCTATTGCCAACCAAATGAGTTTGACAAGCAACACGTCGGCCAGGTGATGTTTAATTCAAGCCGGCCGTGTGTGCCCAGCTCTTAAAGAAACACGCCGTTCCGCAGGACATCTGCCTCAGATTCCGAAAACGCTTTCTGACGTCAAACCAAAGGTTAGCCCGACCTGTCCTCTCTGGCCTTTCCCACGTAATAAGGAAATTGCCTTAACTAACATACACCATTCTGCTGATGTGTCGCCACCCTGTTTTGTGTATTTCTTGAAGGAAAAAAAAAAAACTGGCTGACAAGTTGAAATATTTAAACATTCAGTGCTGGTGCAGTAATCAGTCTTTAAAAACACTTTTGTATATTTTCCAGTTTTTGCCTGATTTCATGCTTCCGTGACTCCCTTCTCAGACTCTTTGCTCTTTCTACGGCTCACTCATGGGCACAAAATTGTTTTTTTTCAGCAAGACATCAGAACAGTTTAACGGTGAAGCTGGTGAAATCACCACGGTGGGTTCTAAACTGACGAAACGGCTATTTTTAAAAAAAGGTGACCTCAGCTTCCGATATTCTGCAGGGCTGGAGGTTTCCCAGAGTGCAACTGGAGGATCGTGGAACCCCGGATAATAACAGGGTTCCAGCACCCGGACATATCCGTATCCTGACACCCGACGCAGAAAAAAGCTTTGGTGTCTTAATTTCATTGATGTGGTACAAGTGTCAGAAACATGTTGCAGGGAAAATTTGTCATTTTTAAAAATTTATTTTTATTGAATGTCCCTTGTAATGTAGGTTTCAGCAGAGTGGAATATGTGGTTCCTGAGATTAAGACCAGAGACTCACACCCCCATACAGAGGACAAAAAAAGAACTGCCGCGTTTTAGGGGGATAGCTGGGAGAGTGGAGAAATTCCTAACTAAACAAAGAGTGTTATGATCAGGTCTTTTTCCTCATTGCCTTCTAGAAGAGGTCAGTTGGATGAGAAGGCTTCAGCAAAGGAGAAAGAATATAATTTAGTAAAGCTCTTACTGAGGTAGGGTACGCTTCAGCGCGAGCTTCAAAAACAAAATAACGTTTCCGTGGCTTTTAGACAAACAGGCGGCTGAATCTTTCTGTGGACATCTTAAAGGGTTGTTTGACCACATGTCCGTCCTTTCGGGTTAGGCCTGGCAAATCTTGATGGTGGCCGCTGCTGCATTTGATGCCATTTCAGCTTCGCTCAGTCTTTCACCTGTAATAGCTTTTTTAAGTGGCGGTAATCTAATCTCTTGTCGACGTCTCCAGATGGTGTATAAATACGGCGTCCGTGACCGAGCGATGCCGGCCCAGGTGGCTCTCTCAGTGCATTAGGGTTACACTTCTGTTTTGTAAAATACATAAACAGAAAAAGTTTTTCTTTTTTTTTTTTTTTTGACCCGTTCGCCCCGAACCATCCCCATCGAATGTCGGGAGATTAAGATCGAGAGCGCCCCAGCCCCACGTACGGCTCTCCTGACAGGTTCTTCGGAAAAAGACGTCTTCGCCCTTCAAAGGGGCCGTCTGCGCTGTCTGAAGTTGAGGTGAACTCCGGTTCAGGGCTCGGGCGAAATCTCGATGTGGTCCTTCGGGCCGTCGCTGGTAATGCTCCTGCTCGGCCCGAAGGTAGTTCCGCTGCAGTTTAACGGAGGCGCCCGTCAGATGGGGTTTTTTTTGCACGGTGGCGAAATGCGCTTTTCGGTGTTGGCTGGCACCGCAGTGAACCCTCGTGTTCGACTCGAACATCCTGAGCTCACAGGCTCGTGATTGCACAAACAGCCGGAGTCATGAACCAGCTTGGCGCTCCGTGGCTGTCGCGTGTTTTTTATATGGCACGACTGCAGCCTGCCCATTCTTACAGAGACCACATTTTAAATCGCTTTGTGGCTGCAGCCTCTTAGGGTACAGATGCCTGTGCTGCAGGGATTGGTGGAGGGCCACAGATTCTGCTGCAGGGATTGGTGGAGGGCCACAGATTATGTTGCAGGGATTGGTGGAGGGCCACAGATTATGTTGCAGGGATTGGTGGAGGGCCACAGATTCTGCTGCAGGGATTGGTGGAGGGCCACAGATTCTGCTGCAGTGATTGGTGGAGGGCCATTGATTCCGCTGCAGGGATTGGTGGAGGGCCACAGTTTTTGCTGCTCTGCTGCACCTGAAGGTCATAGAGGTCATTAAACAGCTGAAGAGTTTGCGCACCTTGTTTCAAAGGCCTTAATCAGCTGCTAATTGAACAGAGGTCGCAAAAAACCTGCAGACAGTGTGGTCCTCCAGCAGTCAGAGTTTGAGACCTCATCTTTACTGGTCCCATTTGGTCCATAGAAACAAAAATTGTAGTCAATAGCCAACAGAGTTACTAACACCATTTGGTCTGGCCAGCTATGATTTCATGGAAAATGGCTGTATATGACAGCAGCCCAAGGGTTGTCCAGCGTTCTGTGACACAATGTCCACCGATTTAAACGCAGACAACACATTTGCAGGGATGAGGTATATGCTGAAATATGTACTATGTTAGAAAAGCAGTTCTGAAATGGGACTGGGGACAGGCGGTGCAGCTGGGACGACCTTTTGACCCCTCAGCCGCGATGACCCACGACCCCTCTGAAAGAGCGGAAATGAGCTGAGCCGATTGAGCCAACATGGTGGCTGAAACAGAGGTCGCCCTTGGGTCTGGAGGGCGGGGAGAGGAACGATGCCGCTGCCAAAGCTCGCTATGCCGTAACCCCGTTTTACAGTAGGAAGGAGCCTAACCGCTGCGTTGGGGTCGCCGGTTCGGTAGTGTCTGTCTCTGGACGCCAGTCAAACCCAGAGCCCACAGCTGGAGTAGCGCTGCCGCTGCCCCATGGAAAAGCGCTTAAACTCTCCACGGCCTGCGATGAGGGACCAGTTTCCATCGGGACCTGCTGCGGCCAGAGAGCTGTTCCCATGCCGCTCCACCATGCGCAGCAACGTGGTCAGGGTTAGAGGAACTTACACAGTACATGTGGTCCCTGTTGGACTCATACGTGCTCTGAGAGAGTTGGGTTAACACTGGACGTGTTACTGTGTATGCCAGTGGCTTTCATTTGGGGGTGAAGGCCAGAAAGTGGTAGAGGAGAAGAAGAAGGAGGAAGAAGAGGAGGAGAAGAAGAAGGAGGAAGAAGAGGATGAGAAGAAGAAGAGGAAGATGAGGAAAAGAAGAAGAAGAAGAAGAGGAGAAGAAGGAGAGGAGAGAAAGAAGAAAAAGAGGACAAGAAGAAGACGAAGAAAGCATTCTAATAGGTGCAGGTTGCAGCCTGCTCTGGCTGTGTTTTGCTGGTGGGAGAAGGATGCTGTCTCTGCACGGGAGTGAAGTTTGGGTCCCGCTCAGCTGCCTGTTGTTCTGTGTGGGCCCTCAGTTGCTATGCTAACTAATTTGTGTGTTTGAGGACTTTGCCAGCTGTCCTTAAAGACGTCTCAGGGCTGATTGTTTCTGATTGTCCCTTTGGGAGGGGGGGTGGAATAGGGGGGGGTCTGGTAATGCACATAAGGCCCATGTTTGAGGCATTGTGCCCTTGGCCGAAGGCATGGTGTGCACCTTTTCCTTAGTTGTTTCCTCGAAATGAAGTATATTCAGCTTGTATTCATTATGCAGTGAATCCTGTGATTCAGAAAAATAACAAGCGAGAGAGAAACATGTTCCTCTGGCCTGTGCCTTGATTGCGTTTTAGTCTGGAATGGGTCACGCGTGTATATGGAAATCTAAATGTATATCATTTGCACATTTAGGCAATTTAAATATCTATAAATGCATCTCAATCACGTTACCCTCTCAGCGTTGTGTTACTAAAAAAATGTTTTCTTCACAACAGTGGTAACCAACCAACCAACCAACCCTGCTCCTGCAGCTCTACCGTCCTGTTGGTTTTCACTCCAACCCTAACAGAGCACACCTCATTCAACTGCTAGAGCAGGGCTGCCCAACCCTGTTCCTGGGGCTCTACCGTCCTGTAGGTTTTCACTCCACCCCTAATTTGGAGCACCTGACTCGACTAACCAGCAGCTCAACTGGATCTCTGGCTGTTGAATGAGGTGTGTTTTGTTAGGGTTGGAGTGAAAACCTAGAGGACAGTAGATCTCCAGGAACAGGGTTGGTTACCTCTACTTTACATTGACGGAAGTGTTTTTGACGTGAAGAAGCTGATCGCAGAAGGTAACTGCTGATCTGTTGGGGTCATTCCTATGTTCCCAGGGTCCTAGGACCGATCTGTTTTGCAGGACGATACTTGAGTGTAACTGAATAGCACAAGGCATTGATCAATACCGCTAAATCTTAAACTCAGGTGCGTATGTAAACAGTAGCCCCAAAACAGGAATTTACTTGGTGTTGAATGAACCCATTGTTTGTTCTGTCCTCATGTGCCCTGTTCAGTGTAATCTGAACACTAAATCATTGTTAACTTCAAATATAAACTAATCTAACCGCCAGCAATACTCCTGCATGTTTCCAGAATTCTATGTGTGAAATACTGAGTGCTTTTTTTTTTTTTTTTTAAAGACTCCCTCAGGCTTTAATATTAGTTTTCCTGGCAAGATACAGATAGCGCTATTAATTGTTCTGTTCTTTCTTTCTTTCTTTCTTCTTTTTAAAGTTGTCATCATGATTTGGTGCTTGGCTCATAAAGTAAAAGATGATCCTTATAATCGATTAGCACTGTGAAGCCAGCAGTCAAGCTCCCTCCTGGCTCTGGTTATTTTCCTAGAGTAAAAGTCATTGTTTGCACAGTCAGCCTATGTGCTCTGATTTGTCGTCTGTAAAATACACACTTTAGGGTTGCTCCTCTTTACCTCTTCTCCCATTACAGTTCTGTTAGCTGAGCTTATAGGTTTATCTAAGGCCCTAGGTGGAACGTCCAGGGGTCAGAAAGTAAAAGTCCTGCCCTGTGTTTCTTCCACCCGTGAACTCAGACAACTGATTTCACCGATTAGTTCTTCCTCCTGACTGAAGAAGTGTGCTAATTAGCAAATCCAGGTGATTGGAACAAAATACTGGGGAGGACTTTTACTTTCTGAACCTGGATTTTCCCCCTCTGTCTATGGCACATGTCTGTTTATCTTGTGTGTTTTACTTTATATAGTCTGTAAATTTCCTGAAATTGTGAAACCATGAACTTCAGGAGATCAGGAGCTCTTGAGGCTAGACCACAGACTTGTTTCAGCGAAAAATCACTTTCATTACCTCACACAACACCTGTGTTGTAATGATCAAAGTGTTTCACGTCTAAATGTTTTAAAGCACTTATGTGTCAGTCCCAATATGATAAAAATGTAGACTTGATTAATGATTTAATGGATTATGTCAATTTAAATAAAACTCTCTGTTTATAGGGGGAAAGAAAAAGTGACATGTTTTAATAGATGTGTTTGTCTGTTATATCAATTTTTCTTTCTTTCGCCTTGTTTACTTGATTTTTAGAATTTTCTAAATCAATATCAGCCTGAAAATTCAATCACTGCTTTTTTTTTTTTTTAAATGTGTCTTTCACATTATTGGACAGTGGAATTAATCCTAGATGACATCATGTGGCTCGATTAAATTATTTCTCTTTTTATTTATTTTCGTCCGTTCCATGAGTCACCGCTAACACGACCTGCAGCAGTCCGTACTCTCCCCGTACTCTCGGGGTCTAGGAACCGCATTCATAAGGGAGAGGAGCTGGCTGCACACACACACTCACTACACACACACACACTACACACACACACACACACACACACACACTACACACACACACACACACACACAAACACACACACTCACACACACACACTCACACACTACACACACACACACACTCACACACACTACACACAAACACACACACACACTCACACACACTACACACACACACACACACTCACACACACTACACACAAACACACACACACACACACACACATACACTCACACACTACACACACACACACACACACACACACACACACACTACACACAAACACACACACACACACACACACACACACACACAGATGCCGCTGGCTGCACACACACACACACACACACACACACACACCGATGCTGTTGGCTGCACACACACACGCACACACACACACACTCACACACACACACACACACACACACACTGATGCCGCTGGCTGCACACACACACACACACACACACACAGCGATGCCGCTGGCTGCACACACACACACACTGATGCGGTTTTAAATTTGGTTCGCCAGCGCAGTTTCGGGAGCGGAAGGGAGACCTCTGCGTGACCGGGGCGAGTGGGCAGCGGTAACGTCCCGCGCCCCCCCCCTTAACGAGGCGCGGGACAGCCACCAAACCGGGAGGGGCTTTTTCCGAATCGCCGCCACCATTTTGTCATCGCGTTAGCAGCTGGCTGCCGGCCTGGGGCTGCTTCTGTGTGCAGCGCCGGTTCTTTCTGCGACGCGGGTCCTGATTTTAACCGCTGAAAGTCCGCTCCTCCCTTTATCCGAACGACACCATTCCTGCCCTCATTTGCCGGTTTAATCATGAATTAAACGTCTGTCGCTGTCCCCCCCGCCCCCCCACCTCCCCCCAGTCTTTGCTAATTGGCTGTCTGGGACCACAGGCCGCTTTGGTGGCGGTCCAGCGGGACGGTGAAATAATTCTCGTGATGTGCTGGACTTGACCACTTTTTCGGTTCACGTTTGTATGTACACACAAGGATGACAGCAACTTGGACACTGATCTTCATTCCTGGCCACGGGGACTAGTGGTATTAGTTGTTACTCAGCACCTAATTGACTGATTAAAGCAGTAGATCACACAAGTCCGCTCACTTCACCTGGTTTCCTGGGTCTGAACTGGTTAGTGATATTAAAGCGAGAACAAAAAACCAGCAGACCCTGTGGCCCACCAGGGCCAGTTATGAAGATCTCTGACCCAGGATGTTTTGGTGGGTCGTGTAGTCCTGATGGACTCATGTCTGAAGCTATGTCATATAGCACAGGTGAATCTGTTTCCACTGGTGCATGTATTGCCACAGGTCTCCTAACCTGAATGGCTTCAGCGAATAAGCAGCTATATAAATGGATTGTATGTAAAAATGTACCCCGTGTATGTGGCTCTGAATAGGAGTGCTGAATTCCTAAATGCAAATGTGCTCGGATGGGAACACTATCTGAGCGGTAGATACCTGTCTTACATGCTGTGCTGGTTGGGACATGTCTTAATGAACCTGCAGGCTCGGATCGCTACAGAAGTAAATAAAAACATCTGAGTTAACTCATGGTAAGGTGCTCATAATTTTTTCATGTGTCACTTCCTGTTTCTTAGTCGCCTACGGTTGAAACGCTAGTGCCACGATGCTTGGAAATACAGTCGCTCTGACGTGAGGTAGAATTCTCACGAATAACATGTGAATATTTGAGTGACAGATCGCAGTGATTGTACCAGAGAAGCCATTTGCTTCTTAATAATACTGTATTCTTTATGTCCGTTACTCCCAACATGGCAGCTAACTTTATGTCCTGATTAACTTTGTGTTGTCATTAACTCTGTGTCGTGATTAGCTTTGTGACGTGATGAACTTTATGTTGTGATGAACTTTGTGTTGTGATTAACTTTGTCGTGATTAACTCTGTGTCATGATAAACTTTATGTTGTGATGAACTTTGTGTTGTGACTCTGTTTTGTGATTAACTTTATGTTGTGAGATTGCATATTGACTCCTTCTCTCAGTGATTCTGATGACTTGGCATCAGCACTGCTCGTTGTGTAAAACTTCAGTTATGAAGTTGCTTACGTGGCTCTGGATGAGAGCGTCTGTTCTAAGTATAAATGTAAAAGGTTATCTCATGAACCTTTCCCATGATTGGCTGTACAGGGCCCTGATTCTTGATCTGTGATTGGCTGAGATCAGTACAGGGTCCTGTTAAACTTTGATTCCTGATCTGCAATTGGCTGAGATCACTACAGGGCCCTGATATACTGTGATTCCTGATCTCCAATTGGCTGAGATCACTACAGGGCCCTGATATATTTGATTCCTGATCTGTGATTGGCTGAGATCAATACAGGGCCCTGATATACTACAAATCCTGATCTATGATTGGTTCAGATCACTACAAAGCCCTGTTGGACTGCGATTTGTGATCTGTGATTGGCCGAGATCAATACAGGGCCCTGATGAACTGCGATTCCTGCTCTGTGATTGGCTGGGATCGCTACAGGGCCCTGTTATACTGATTCCTGATGACCCCAGCTCTTGGTAATCATAGTCCCTCGGTGTTGAAGCTCAGTTGAAGCATGTTGTAATGAGGCTTCGGTGATGACTAACCGAACTGCACAGGATTTCACCTGAATGGACGTTTAGTCATGTTTTCCTCCCTGTTTGATGCGCCTCAGAGTATCTGTGTGCTCTCATTGTTCCTTTGAACACTGTTTTTGTGTCAAATTAAGAGACTGGCGTCATTTGATGGAAAGTAATTGCCGGCAAAACGTAAACTCCGTTTGGCCGCGTAAATAATGAGTTTAATTAAATGTGAGAGAGCAGCAGATCGGGTCATGTTGTCTCCTCGGGGGCAAAGCCTCACGTTTCTCAGGAGTTTCTTACAGTAAGTGCACCTCTATGATACTAAACGACTGAAAAACAACTCTTCCGGATGCGATTAAGTTTATGATTGAGGCTCGGATCTTTTCACGCTTTGCGAACACAATGTGGAGATTGTGACAATGAGTGAAGGGATTTTTTTTTTCTCACAGTTGCCAGATACTTGTTCAGAAACTGGAATAACGTTCATATGTGTGTGATTCAATGACAGCTGCCAGGTTTATCATTTATGTATTATTAAGTGACTAAACAAATCAGAAGAACATTTCCTGTTTTTCTGAAAATTCTGCTTTTTGTGCCATCCCTCCTGGCTGTGTGTGTGTGAGTGTATGTGTATGTGTGTGCGTGTGTGTGTGTGTGTGTTTGTGGTTTTTATGTGTGTTTGTACTTGCATGTGTGTGTATGTTTGTGTGTGTGCATGCATGCATGTGCGCTTGCATGCATATGTGTTAGCTTGTCCGTACTGACATCCCATATGCAGCCAGACCTTTCCAAACTTTACCAAAATGAGGTCAAAATATAGCCCCCCCCATTCTGCACTGCATTATGGGACAGAGGGCAGATTTTTGGTTGGGACCGAGACCCACAGTACTGCCCTGTCCTGGGACCTGAGAGAGTTGCAGGTTTTTATTGTGTAAAAGTGCAACTTTTTGGCCAAAAACAACCTGAAGAACTTTTCTTTCAGGCATGTTTGGAGTTGGGGGGCGGGGCTTCACTGGGAAATTGTTACATAAGCAATCCTTTTTTGTTTTTTTGCCATAGGCCATTTGGAGCTGTCAATATGTTTTTGGCGGTTAATATAGCACTCATTTCAATGTGTCTGCCATAATGCTTTATGTAAACTGTAATGTTTTCAGTGCTGAATTTCCTAACTTAGAACTTGATTTAGTTAGCCTTATTGGGGGGTTATTGCAGTGCAACATGATTTCTTTTAGTGAACAGTGAATTGAATATTACAATCTACAGATCAGTTCAGAATGATACAGAAAAAAAACATAAAAGAATATGTTTTCTGCTAAAAATCTATTATCTATTATCAATGCTCTCAATTGATAAGCAAGCATTCTTATCTCAATTGAAAAGTGTTTTTTAAGTACAGGTTTTTTTTACAACGTTGAAATAAAAATCCATGAAATATGCTGTCAACAATAGTAAAAAATATACAAAATTCTCTCTCTCTCTCTCTCTCTCTATATATATATATATACAGTATATATCTCCAATGCCCCAGTGCAGTGATGGGGACACTGTGCTGTAGGAGATGCCGTCTTTCGGATAAGACGTTAAATCTCACTCACTGTGGTCGTTAAAGATCCCATGGCACTCTTCGCAAAGAGTTGGGGGTTCTCTGGTGTCCTGGCTAAATTCCCAACCTGGCTCTGTCAACCTGCCACCTAGTATAATTAACTGATAATCATTCTCTCCCTCGCCTCTCCACCTCAGCGGATGTGTGGGCAGCGTTCAGGCGCAAAATGGCTGCTGTGCATCACTCAGGTGGGTGCTACACATTGTTGGTTGTTGGTGGGTTTCTGCCTGATCACTCTAAAGCACATCGAGCACTTTTCAGGAAAACTTCTGTTTCAAATCAGCTTTGAATTATAATGATGTAATCATACACTAGTAAAGCCAAAATGTAAATGAGATTACAGTGCTGTTGGGGTAGTACAGACATAATTGCTTTTGATTCAGAAATGATTGTTTAGGTTCATAATAATACTGATAGTACAAGCAGTACCTTTTGTGTGTGGTTAAAATGACAGTTTTCATTTCAAATCAAGCCTCTGCCACTGCACTGTGTGGAAACACACCTAGAAACCTGATATATAACACATATATATATATATATATATATATATATATATATATATATATGTCTGTATGATATACATACATATAACTAATGTCCTATTGTCACACACTGGAGTCTTCCTGCATGGGTCGCGTTCCACCATAGTGTGGTGTGCTGGAGTCTTCCTGCATGGGTAGTGTTCCACCGTAGTGTGGTGTGCTGGAGTCTTCCTGGGCGGGTCGCGTTCCACCATAGTGTGGTGTGCTGGAGTCTTCCTGGGCGGGTCGCGTTCCACCATAGTGTGGTGCGCTGGAGTCTTCCTGGGTGGGGTGTGTTCCACCATAGTGTGGTGCGCTGGAGTCTTCCTGGGCCGGGTCGCGTTCCACCGTAGTGTGGTGTGCTGGAGTCTTCCTGGGCCGGGTCGCGTTCCACCGTAGTGTGGTGTGCTGGAGTCTTCCTGGGCCGGGTTGCGTTCCACCGTAGTGTGGTGCGCTGGTGTCTGCCTGGGCCGGGTCGCGTTCCACCGTAGTGTGGTGCGCTGGAGTATTTCTGGGCCGGGTCGCGTTCCACCACAGCGCGGTGCGCTGGAGTCTCCCTGGGCCGGGTCGCGTTCCACCACAGCGCGGTGTGCTGGAGTCTTCCTGGGCCGGGTCGCGTTCCACCACAGCGCGGTGCGCTGGAGTCTTCCTGGGCCGGGTCGCGTTCCACCACAGCGCGGTGCGCTGGAGTCTTTCTGGGCCGGGTCGCGTTCCACCACAGCGCGGTGCGCTGGAGTCTTCCTGGGCCGGGTCGCGTTCCACCACAGCGCGGTGCGCTGGAGTCTTCCTGGGCCGGGTCGCGTTCCACGGCCGTGCTACTCGGGCGGCGGCAGCGGCGGAGGCTTCCTGGCGGGCGGTCATGTTCTCCCTGTGGCCTCCCGCCACCTTCCCGCCGGATCCTCGGAGGGGAATCTTCCTGGGCGAGAGGATCCCCGCCGGGCGTGTCCGTTCCGCACAGTCATCCCCGCTCGGCGTCAAAACCGCCGCCACCGTGCCAAGACCGTTTTCCAAAAAAGAAAAAAAAAACAAAAAACTCGCAGCTATCACCTATAAACAATGCTCTCCTGTTCCAGCCAATTTTCCTTCTTTTTTTCCCCCCTCAAAAAAATTGGACCTGTTTTCTAGTCGGAATATCTGCCCCCTCCCCTGGGCATTTATTTTCTTTTGCAGGTGTCCAATGCCTTAATTGCCTCTTGGTTTTTGTCCTTCCCTCCGCCCACCTCCCTGTGGAAAACCCGGTGTGTTTTTCTTTAGAGCAGGTACCCTCCTGCCTCCGGGCGGATAATGTCAGAGCCATTCGGCACAGGCGCTGGCGCGTTATCGCTGCCAGGAGCCCCGTAGTGTGCCGTCTACGCCCCGCGCGATCTGCAGCGGGAGTCAAACGGGGCGATCGCTCGGCGGAAGGATCCCGGATTTGTCTGCGTGAACCGGCACACATGACCTCGGGTGATTGCTTGTGTAAATTGTGCTGAAGCGTCCAAAAAAAAGTAAATTGCCTAAACTACCACTCTCTTTTAATGGGCTGCGGTCTTTCATCGGGAGCCAAGCGGGAACCTGAAGCGTAAGATATAGTTGCATTTTAATGCGCAGTCAGGCCTGGGGATTAAAACGGCTGTTAGCCCGACGCTCAGCTGTTAGCAGACTGTATTCTGCGCTGTGCGGGACATTTACCCTGCTTTTTTTCCCCCCCTTTTGTTTTGAGCTCGCGTTGTTGCCGGGAGACCGTCACCGGGGGTCTTGCGAGCCAGAGAAATACATTACCCAGCAGGCAAATGGGAAATGCGCTCTGCTCAAAGTAATAAATGACATCTGCGAGTATGTGTGAAGTCAGACAGCTGACGGCTGCATTTTGGACTTCTATGGTTGTTTTGTAGGGCGGCACGGTGGGTAGCGCTGTGGCCTCACACCAGGGGAGGTCCTGGGTTCGAATCCTGGCTGGGGTCGAAAGTACACAGAGGAAACTAGCGAGACACGGTTTTTCGTGGAATAGGGGGCAGGCAGTGAGTCAAAGCAATGCGTTTAAAACAAAAAGGGCATGAAAACAAGCCGCTTCCCAGATGATGAGACGTGCCTTTGCTCTCTGCAGCTGAAAGATGTGAGTGAGCTCGGGCTGTAAGTTTCGCCCTTTCGCAGTCATAAAGAATCACTTCCTTCCTTCGCACGTTGTTTACAGTGAATTACTGGACCTTAATTGTGTGGTTGTTTTTCCTGATCCTTTCCGTGCGTTTCCACGGCGATCCTAATCGCCCTTGCGCACGCTCTTTCTCTTCTTTCCCGCTGCACGAGCTGTAGCAGGACCGAACCAAGCGGTGCGTTTTTGCATTTAAGAGCGCCAAGGTCCTCTTGAGTGCATTTTAAAATAACTGTGTTGAATTGGGAGTTTGGAAAAGCAGGTGAGTGCAGGATGAAGTCCAGTGGCAGACTTACACTGTAACATGTCCAGTGTTAATTCCCTAGGGGTCATTACTCTGTAAGAGTTGATTTAGCGACATAGCTCAGGAGGTAAGAGCGGTTGTCTGGCAGTCGGAGGGTTGCCGGTTCAATCCCCCGCTCTGGGCGTGTCGAAGTGTCCCTGAGCAAGACACCTAACCCCTAACTTCTCTGGTGAATGAGAGGCATCAATTGTACAGCGCTTTGGATAAAAGCGCTATATAAATGCAGTCCATTTACCATTTAATACTGCGAGTTTTACTGTGAGCGCCTGGCCTCTGTCACTTCTTAAGCGTTTTTCTGTCATTAACTTTCTAAAAAAAGCCTTCATCTTCTGCTTTAGTTTTCCCTGCTTTCTCAAATCGAGCTCCGCGCTTCGACGCTACGCAGGACGTCCCCCGGCGGTGAAGAATGACCGGCAGCCTCAGTCGATACAGCGGCGTGTGCGCTGTGCAAGAGCAACACGGCAAATCAGAACATTTTCAGCTTCAGTAAATAAAAGAAGTGGAGCAGCCATCGACTGGGGCTCATAGAGCTGATTGAGTAAGGTCACGTGAGAGAGAGGGTCCAGCCTGGCTCAGTGTTTTTCTGGCCGACTGGACACAAGGGGGGGGGGCTTGGGGGGCGGGAGTCACGTCTGCTTCTGGTTCTGTCTCAGAGAAAGCCAAACCCTTCACACACACCAGGAATACTGATCCACGGAGCGGAGGGAAGCCGCAGGTTATCTGGAAGTGTTTCCGTGGAGCGGACGGACATGAGGAGCGTAACGTGTTCCAGCTAATCCCAGCCAGTCCCTCAGACATGTGACCCACAAACAGAGAGTCACCAGCGCCGCTATGAGCAATGACCATCACATCATAATAATCCTTCCTGGACAGCATGTGTCCCACGTCCCCACCCAGTCAATGGTTTCCAGACATTTTAACCACAAAGACAAATTTTCTCCAACCGTTTTTTTATTTTTTATTTTCCTTTTCAATATGCATTACTCCACCAGGAATGACTTATCATTCTGTCATTTCTCATTTTTTTGGGTCCGGTGATATAATGCATGATATTAATGTTAAAACAGATCCACATTAATATCCATTCAGTCATACTGTCTGGGAGAATGGGACTGTGCACAGGAAGTCATAGTTTTCAGGTTTTATGGTATGGTGTTTCCAGGTGGATATATTTATGGTTTATGATACCAGAGACTAATCGCTTGTTGATTGGGCGTGCATGGTTTGCGGTCCACCTGTTGAGCTGCACGTGGACACTGTGTGTGTGTGTGTGTGTGTGTGTGTGAGTGTGTGTGTGTGTGAGTGCCCAGATCCTGCAGCGTGAAACGGAAGCTGTGGTGATATTGCGTGTTTCCGAGGAGACCGTGCGCTCGTCTTCAGCCCCCCTGAATTCGACAGCGGTGGGAAGCGGGGAGGGGGATGAGTACTGCCATGCGAGCATGAGCAGGCGTTCCTGATTAGGGATGCTGGAGAAAAAACCGTTTTTAAAAAGCATAAAAAATGCGGTGAGCTGATGGTGTGCGTAGGGGGCTGTGTATCAGTGCATCCCACACTGGGGGGGGGGGGGGGGGAGCCCACTCTCAGCTGTGGGAGGGGTTAAAGTAGGTCATGAGATAGATGTGAGAAGGTAATTTACTGTGTGTCACACACTTACCACAGACAATCACACCAGTCAAATTAAACGCTGGGTGATGAGAATTTTTGACAAGAATTCTTCATTTTTTCAGCACGGTCGTAGCCGCAGTGCTCTTGCCGTTTGAATTCCATATGTGAGTATATTTGCTGTTCCTGTGGCGTGTTCACAGGGGGGTCACAGACTCAGTAAGAGATGGCCAATCAAATTCCAGAGGGTGGCCAGCATCACCACGGCGACCCCATTGGACACGCCCCCCAGGCCCGGTGGCAGCCCGAGGCCCTCTGAGTTTGGGGAAAGTATCGCTCAGCACTTTCTTCGCTCTTGTGAACTTTTCCGATTTCCACTGCAGTCAGAAGACGGCGGCGAGGGAACGCAGTTTAATACTTCAAAAGGCAGCGTGGATTATTATGTGACAAAATAAAACCGGGGAGAAAAAAAATGTTTGGTTGCACCATGAACGAATAAATCTGCTTGGTAAGGGCTGCGCCACACCCTGCTCAACGAAGGTGCCCCGGGGTTAATCTTCAAAAAGCCTGCAAGCTTTCTCCAGGAGGCCAAAAATTCATTTCAACCCCCCAGTCAATGTAAATGTTAAACGATATTTTGAAAGGTAGGGCCTGAGATTAATGTTTTCAGAGGTACCCCGGGGTACCCTGAAATATTTTTCGTTTTTTTCGCATACTTTATTTTCTGCAGCGTTCCTACATTTTATTTTCCCGTCCGCCACACTGCCCCACCTCTCTGTTCTCTCCCAGGTGGTCCTAACCTGATAAAAGTGCTTTTATAAAAATCTTTCTCTGTCTCCCTCCTTCTCTCTTTCTCTCTCTCTCTTTTTCGACAGAGGTTGTTTCTGCTTACTCGGTGACCTCACTGGTCGGGGGGGGGGCGCAGCGAGGTCTTGCCATTGGCCGGGGTGCTCAGTGCATTTAGCTAATAACGTGCTAACGTGCTAAGCATCATCGCCATCATTGGGCTCAGCACCTGGTTCTCACCCACCCACCTGTAGCCTGCTAGCGTCTGAATGCTAATGCGTCCCGTCGGCCGCTAACGGATCTGACAAGGTTTCTGTGTGTGTGGCTGTCCTCTGGGCTGAGACGCACATGTGGAATCCGTTACCTGGGTCCGTTACCTACATGTACTGTATCCGCTTCAAGAGCTGAGAGCCGCCTCCTTTTAAGAATCAAATAAAAGGGAAGGCAAGGAAATCAGATAAAAAAAGAACATGCTTGACATGGATATTTCCTGGTCCATAAAGCCATAAGAAGCTGTTTTCTTTTTTTTTTTTCAACCAACATGGAACTCTATCTTATAAACGCAATAACAATCTATGACTGTGAGAAACAAAAGCTAATGAGATGAGAGTGCTTTCATATATTGCCATTCCAGAGTGGCATCTTTGCCTGATTGCCCTGGGAAACGGCGTGTGTTTGGTCTACAGGAACGGTCTTTCATCCTGGGCCCGCCTGTTCAGGTTTCATGCCCACTGCTCCAGAACAAAAGCAATAACAGCGTTCTGATTGGCAGAACAAAAGCAATAACAGCGTTCTGATTGGCAGCACAAAAGCAATAACAGGCGTTCTGATTGGCAGGACCGTTGGCACATTGCAGCAGCTGCCACTAGATCAGGCTAAAGCTAATTACCCTCAACAGGAGCCACTTTGATAGCTAAAAAATATCATATTATGGTTTAGACTGACTTTTTTCCCAGCGGTGGTTTTTGGCTGACTTTTCAGTTTTTTCACAAAAGGCAGCAACCTTTTGCCCCTGTATCAACCATTTTTCAGGAGGGGACTGGGGGTTGGTGGTTGTGGGGGGGTGGGGTGGTCTTTCCCAGGAGTGAGTGGGCGTCTCAGTCCCAGGCAGGATGTGAGCTGTACGACAGGGACACGGGCGCTGAGTGACACGTGCGTGATGTCATAAGGGGCATTGTGTTCCCATGGGAACCCCCGCTGGCCCGCTCTCCCGATAAGCCCTTTTTTCCCCTCTGGGATTTGCCCGTGACTGATTAGGACACAATAGGGGCCTGAGGTGTGTGCTGCCCTGCGGAGAGCAGGAAGCAGGGCTGGGCCGGGACAGCACTGTGTGTAATACCGCCGCGACCACTGACTTCCTGCACACGCCCTACCCCAGACCCCGCCATCACACGCGCTG
>NC_049204.1:2414253-2451753 GCF_013347855.1 Anguilla anguilla | reverse complement strand
AATCATAACTGTTGTGCTGAGCGTAAACATTGTGAAAGTTATTATTTATGGTGGTGATGATTTGACAGTGCTACTGTGATGATTTTTAAAGTGTTTTTTTAACACCTGAATGTACGTGTTCACTGAGTGTTTACATATATGTTGTTGTAAATGTCCTGGTATTGTTGTGAATTAAAATTTAGGTTGACTGATGTGTCTTTGTGTGTGTGTGTGTGTGTGTGTGCATGTGTGTTTGCGTGTATGGGTGCCTGCGTGTATGGGTACATGCATGCATGTATATATGTATATATGTTGGTGTGTGTCCATGTGTACATGCATGTGTGTCTGTTGTCCAACAGATGTTGAAGTAGGAGAAAGGACTTCAAAACGCAGGCATATATATGTTTATATATTTTTATTTGGGAGGCATTTGATATTTTTTTATTTCGTAACAGGATACATTTTAGGGTATTTTTGCCCATCCCTGGATACTGTCAGACCTCTGTGTTGTAATTGCATAAATAAAGTGGGGGTTGGGGTTGGGGGGGGGGGGACTCTCCCCCTCAGGGCGGTTTATCCTGAGGGCTTCCATAAATTCTTTGGTAATGTGACAGCTCTCAGTTAGAGCTGTTAGAAGGCGGGGGTGAGGCGGGGGGAACCTTGGCGGACGGGCGAATTAGCGGGAAATTTCTACTTGTTTTGACGGCACATCGCTTCCTTACCCGCGTGCGACACACAGCTCTCCCAGGTGTGCAGTTCTCCTGTCCCGTAGAGAGTGCGTTAAAAACACACGCGCCACACACACACACCGCTCTCCCAGGTGTGCAGTTCTCCTGTCCCAGAGAGAGAGTGTTAAAAACACACGCGCCGCACAGCACCCCTCAGGGGTAAGGGCCATTTAAGCCTCAGCGAGGGGTGAATCCCAGCCTGACAGGTTACATTTTACCCGTCCTCCGCTTTACCACTTGAGTATCTTTGTTTTGTCTAAATCGCTCTTTGCTCCCTGATTAGTGTGTGAGGCTGCTGGTCAAAAAAATTCAGAGAGCATCTTCAGTCTTATTTATTCAACAGTAAGTTATAATTGTTGTTTTTAATTTGTTGTTCACATAAGGCCATCTCTTATGGTAATGGTATGGTAATATACATACAATGTTTTAAAATTATATTACCATGCATTATGATTTCAAGTGCAATGCTTCACAATATATGCAAAATATTTCAGTACATTATTTTTTTTAAAACTTGCTGTGAGACGTATTTATCATTATATTGGAGTTCACCAATCAGAGTGCAGTAAATTAGAATCAGTCTCCTTGTGGATGATTAATGTTTTCCAGCGATTTCTACTTTGTCGAAGTGACTGTTGTTGGAAGCGTGGATTTTATTCAATTACCGTTTGTTCTTTGACGTACCAGTAAATGTCTCATGTTTTTTCATAAGCTGAGTTCAGAAAGTTTTTAATTGTTAGTCAAAGTTAGGGACCAGTGTTGCTTGAATTCTGACCTTCTGATTGGACGTTTTGTTGGTGTAAACGAGCCTATAGCAGGTTGATCCAGTACTCCGCACCTTGTTGCGTCAGTCATTCAAACTGAAAAACAGCACAAACACTGCCGTACACCTTTCTGTTTACATGATATTAGAGCCGGCTGCTGGCATAAACATTCCATGCAGTCATTTACGGTCACAGCCACCCCTGGACCACACAGAGAACAGGAGAACATTGGACAGACGTGTGTTTAGACTGTACACATTGTCATACGCTGGCTTTAATGCACAGAGTGTTTGTCACTGGTTTGACGCTCCCAGTTTCAAAATGGCTTCCGGATTTCCCCGCTCTGCATCAGGGGCTTGAGCGCTATTCAGCAGATCGTTTGGACACACGCTTTGTCTCCTGGCCTCTGCTGTCCATCATGGCTGGAGAGAGCGGCCAAAGCGGGGGGTGAGGGGGGGGGGACACGGGGCCTCTACCGTCTCCTATTACCCATCAAACCCGGAGCCCTGCCAACCCGCCAGACCAGGATCGCCATGGCGACTTTCCCTGCACCAAAACCGAGGAGTCGAGGCTCCCCAGGACCATGGCAACAGGGTGACCAATAACAAGAGGCACAGTCTGGGTTTGAACTGGCAGGCTCCCCAGGAGCATGGCAATGTGCTGACCAATAACAAGAGGCACAGTCTGGGTTTAAACTGGCAGGCTCCCCAGGAGCATGGCAATGTGGTGACCAGTAACAAGAGGCACAGTCTGGGTTTAAACTGGCAGGCTCCCCAGGAGCATGGCAATGTGGTGACCAGTAACAAGAGGCACAGTCTGGGTTTGAACTGGCAGGCTCCCCTCGATTGGCTTGTAGATGGAAATAGTATACTGGTTAGGCCACTGGGCTTGTAACTTTGGAGGCTGTAGGCTTGAATCCCAGAAGGGGCACAGCCGTTTCTGCATTGAGAATGGTACTCAACCTGAGCTGCCCCAGTGAACAGCCCTGACCCTCCCACACGCTTTCACCTGTCCTAACACCAGGTACAACATAGGCTCTATTACTCTTTGCAGGATCTTGTAGTCCTTTGTTCTTGTCTGTATAACTAATTTTAATGTTCAATTGAGTAGCTGACACATTGTTAATCGAGTTTGCATGTCGTGCCCTTGCTAACTTTCTTTAACGCTCACTAGGGTAGTTTTGCTCGTTTGTGTACAGTGTAACTTGGTTCAACAGAATAGTTGACAATTTGTCTATTAAGTTTTCACTCGCAATTGCTGTCTGTCTTGTGATTACACTGTTCCCATCTTGCAAACTACTGCACTTTGATCTTTGCTCTCGTGTTTGCATTGTAAGGGCCCACTGCCATTGGGCCCTAACCCCCAAAAAAAAACTGGACCAGGGGCTTTACCCCCGGTTCTCTCTCTCTCTCTCGGTCCGCACTGTCCCTCTGGCATTTCTCCCAGGGTGCCCTTGAAAAAGAGAGACGTGTTCTCAGTGGACCTTCCGTGGTTAGAGGATTTATAAAAATGTCAGTAATGTAGTGAAATGTAAGTCGCCGTTAAATTTTATTGAATGAAAATGCAGTCGCCGCACATATTTGCATATTACATCATCTAATATAATATAAATCATATTAAGTTACATTGCCTTTCATTTAGCGGATGCACTTCTGAAAGAGTGATGTACGGAGTGCAGGATCTGCCTGAGAGCAGCAGTGACGGAGGCCCAGGTGAGAAAACACGCCCAGGTCGGGGAGAGCACACCTGCAGCATCGCTTGAGCAAAGGGGGGCGGTAACTATGCCAACCGGGAACTTTAATGTCAACCGGGAAAATTTGAGTCACGTCATGCTGCAGGTACAGGGTCAAGCGGACGTGTCAAGAGCACGTACTTCCTGTTACGTGCCCAGGGCTATGGTCCTGTCCTTATACAGGTGTGTGAATTTGCTTAGACCTGTGGCATGTGTTTGTTTTTAAATGCATGACCGGCTTGGTGTGACCTTTCATGCGTGTAAATATCAGTGAGGGAGGGAGGGAGGGAGGGGGGGAGGGGGGGAGGGAGGGGGGGAGGCCCCGCCCGGTCAAACCGGGAAGCTGTGTTTGCGTAAACCGCGGCTCATCCGTCAGCTGGCCAGCCGTGACTCACCGCCGCCGCTCGTTCGCCACGTTCACTATCGCGGGCGAGCGTAAACACACGGGGGAACCACAACAATAGCACGCTGGCTCACGGCGGAAGCGGCGACGGACGACGGCGAGACACGCAGCCGCGCTTCTGACCTCAGCGTGGGAAAGGGGCTCGGCCTGAAGCCCCGCCCATCACCTGAGCCTGCTCACTTCCTCGCTCGCCCGGGAAACCGGCTGTGGATGATGTAAACGCATGACACAGCTTTTCGCTCTTTTCTTCCTCCTTCTCTCTCTCTCTCTCTCTCGCTCTCACTCTCCTTCCCTCTCTCTCTACCCTTCTTCCTCCTTCTCTCTCTCTCTCTCTCTCTCTCGCTCTCACTCTCCTTCCCTCTCTCTCTCCCCTTCTTCCTCCGTCTCTCTCTCTCCCTCTCTCCCTCTTTCTCTCCCTCTCTCTCCTTCTCTCTTCCTCTTTCTCTCTGTCTCTCTCCCCCTCTCTCTTTCCCCTTTCTCTCTCCCGCCCCCCTCACTCCCTCTCCTCACCCTCTTCCCCGCCCCCCTCTCTCTCTGTGACGTTAGGTTTGTTATCTGGGGGTTGCCCCAAGCGGCCCCACGCTGCTTCAGTAGCTGAGGTCAGGGGGAAGTCGGGGCGTGTCACAGGAAGTCGGGGCGGCCCCTCCCTCAGTGCGGGAGCTTGCGCCCCGGGTCAGTGACAGCCCTCTCTCCGCCCGCACCTTATCTTTATCGTTAGGCCCCGCCTTCCCCTGCAGGAAGTGGCGTATCGCTCCCTGTTTCCTGTTTCCTCTCAATCAGCTGGGCCATTGTTTTGCCCGTACTGTACGCTGGAACTTTCAGACCTCAGAAGCAATGCGTTATCTTTATGGCCTCTCTTTATTGTTGACCTTGAACTGGGCAGTCTTGCCGTGTTCACTGCAGAGGGAACATTTCTGTGAGCCGTTTTATTTTTTTTTTCAGTACAGGACCGTTCGCAGCCCTGCTGTACGGGCGAGACCTTCCAAGAAAAGCAACTCTACGCAGCGTTTCTGCTTCGCTCGCTTCGCGGCGGCCGCGCTCGCACACAGGGCTTCTGCGCAGAGCCGACGGCCGCGCGCTCACTCCCCGCTCATCCATCACGGCGCTAAGCGCCTTTTAATAGGAAACATGGAAGCGCCATTATTTCACATTCGCTAAAAATGTAATCACACACCGAGGTATGAGGTCAGCTTCAGCGGAAAAGCATTTAGGGACCGCGTGCCGCTCTCCCCTCGCCCCTGTCTAGCGAGCTCTGCGCTGCGATGTGTCAGAACTTGCATACCGCAAGATCTCCGCATAGCTTCGGAGCGCTTGATTAATTAATGGCGGGTGACAGGCTGAACACAGATGGATCCCACAATGCCAGCTCTGGCGGGCGGGTGGGAGGGGGTGGGGTGGGGGTGGGGGGAGGGCAGCAGATGAAAGGAACGATTGTTTGGCTTGTGCCAGATTAGCTGCTCACGTCCGCTCTCGTGCCAAGTGTGACTTAAGGCGCTCGCTGAGAGTAATATTTACTGGTGTCCCAAAATAATCTGTTTATATTAGTTAACCTGGCCGGCCCACTGCCTTTATTACTAGTTCAGAAATTAGTCAAAGCGCTCGTCTGGATCTAACACAGGCATACGTCCTGCTATCCAGGTGAGAGCGGCTGTTTTTAAACAGGTGAGTTAAACCCATGGCCAGAAGGAGGCTAACGTGCCTCTCGGCTCTTGGAGCAGCTGGAGGTCCGAGGCCAGTGATGTTTAAACATCCAGCTGGCCAGGACTCGATTAACATCTGTTTTCAGAATTCCTTCGTCATTCCATAATTATGAATGCTGAAATCTTCCATTTCTCACTGTTGCCCTGCACTACCAATGCTGAAATTTCAGACTGTAAATTAGAGAAAGATTCCTGCTGAATTTCTCCCTCTCTCACTGCGTCCTTTCTGTCTTTCTTTCTGTGGGACAGTCATTTGATTTAAGACCTTCGATTTAAAAAAAATGGAGAAAACGACGCACCTCATAAAGAGCAAATCTACCAGCAGTTTCCTTTGGTCTTTGGCTTGTCGTTAGTTTGAAGTACATGGTGGTTGTTTTTTTTTTTCTTCTGTTTCTGAGATTTATGCATTGCGCAGATTGCTCTTGGCACCTCCGCGATGCGGTTTGCCAATGAGTAATACATTGAAGTTTGGTTTGGAATCAGATTTAAAGAGAAACAAAGGTATCAGTGTAGCATTTGCTTTGTGGGCTACCCACGGAGCAGAGATAAGGTTTTGCCTTTCCCAGCATGCACTGCTCTGTCATGTACATGGTACAACATGTTGATGGAACAAAGTTTGCTAAAATCAATTTGCGTGCCAAATTGTGGGGGGGCCGGGGGGGTGGGGGGGGGGGTGGGGCACTTGAGTGTATTTTGGATCCGTTCACTGTGTCTGTTAGCAGAAATATACGATGCCCTGTAATGATTTTTGGTCAGAAGACTGATTGCTGAAAAACGCTGTGCCAAGCCCTGCCAAGCTACAGCTAACGGCTAACCGGCAGCGTCACTCAAACGGGACAGGATCCTTCCTGTGTAGCTCCCGCGAGCGCCAAGGCCGGTTTAACGTCTTCACTCAGCTTCCAGGACCTGCAGGAGGAGAATTCCCCACTGCTGTGAAGGGGGCGATCGTCACTCAGCTTCCAGGACCTGCAGGAGGAGAATTCCCCACTGCTGTGAAGGGGGCGATCGTCTCTCAGCTTCCAGGACCTGCAGGAGGAGAATTCCCCACTGCTGTGAAGGGGGCGATCGTCACTCAGCTTCCAGGACCTGCAGGAGGAGAATTCCCCACTGCTGTGAAGGGGGCGATCGTCTCTCAGCTTCCAGGACCTGCAGGAGGAGAATTCCCCACTGCTGTGAAGGGGGCGATCGTCTCTCAGCTTCCAGGACCTGCAGGAGGAGAATTCCCCACTGCTGTGAAGGGGGCGATCGTCAGCGCGTCTGCCCTTTACTGAAAACCTCAAAATAGGGAAACTCCGAATGGTTTCAGGCGCTATAAAACACTGACAATCTCTTAAGTGTTTTTTTTTTCTTTTCTTCCTCGTAAGTGGTGACCCAGGATGCACATTTTCAGGGGCGACCCAATCAGTCGTACTTAAGACGATGGATGGTCAGGACATTTATTTATTTTGGAAATGGCTTGGAAATGGGTGTGGATGCAGCACCAGCCGTAAACTAGATAAAGCCAATTGCATCAAAACTGCTGCAAGACTCAAATTAAAGAAAGTATAGTAGTTCCCGCTAGGTTACTGTAATGTTAGAAGTGTAATTTGTGTTATTTTTCCAGAAATATGTTTTGAAGGAAATATTAAGAGTTTCATAACAGTGTGATCGAAAACAAACTAGCAGAGTCATTTTTGATATTTTAAATTTCACCTGCTTGGAAATGTGCACTGATTGCTCATAAGAGGCTTTGTAGGAAATTGTTTGTAGATTTTGGATGTGAAACTGCAGTTTCAAAGAAAGGACCTCTTTTTTTCCCCTTTCTGAAAACACAGGAGGTCAAGTGAGTTTACAGATGGTACATTTAGCCAAGACTTCATCTCCTGGTCATTATCACAAAGAGTAAGCTAAGGACATGCCTAATTTACTGAGGTTGGCAGTATTTTTGCCTGGTGAGATAATGTCCTACTCTGGAGATTTTAGCTTATATTATCCTTGGGTTTTATCATTAAGGAGAAAACTCTCTCGTGGTTAATTTCCTTAATACAGCACCCTAAAATCATTGCAGACAAAACTAACATGCATTGTGGAATAAGACTGATGTTCTGTGCTGTGAAGGACACCCTGTGACCTTGAACTTTCTTTCCTGACCAACGAGGAGCCGTCACAGCTGAATGGCTTTCTCTGGGAAAGACTGCATTAGATTTGGGCGGTATCCCATAATGCAGTGCGCCAGTTATCATAGAGATCCACAGCTGGGATGACTCTAGCCTCTAGCCTTTCCTACATTAGCTGCACGTGTCTTTCACATGGCCTGGGATGGGCAACGCTAAGGTCAAATGTGTTTTAAATACAAACTACTGTATCTGCCAATGCCAAATTAATGTGTCTTTAAACTGGTGGGAGGCATGGTCTAGTTTGTACACAGTAAAATGTCCAGTGTTAATTCATTTTCTCAGTGGGACAAAATGTACTCTGTTGGAGTTGAATTAATATTGGACATTTTACTGTGTAGGTGGTATAGATGGTTACTTTGAAGATGGAGGTATAAAACATAATAACTGGCAGCAACCCATATTACATATGAAATACAAACATGCAGATACTGTACATATTTCATAGTACTAAAAATAACAGAAGACAGCATCCGGCATTACGTGTGAAATACAAACACACAAACACGTACTGCGTGAACACGTGTGTGAAATGCCGGATTTTCTCAGTGCCTGTGAAGCTCAGCGTAGTTCCCTCTGACTCAGATCCTCTGGTGAAATGTGACCGCGGGCTGATGGTGCAAAGAGAGGCGAACACCCAACGAAAACATTTGTGTAAGAGCTCTGACCCGGTTAGCATGCGGTTAGCATCCGGCGGTTTTGGCGGGAGATGACGGGGGAGAGAGACGGGAACACATATAGCGACGCGCCTCAGACCGGCGATCACATGAAAGGGAATTCTGGGAGTATCTCTCAATATTCCTCACTGCCCGCCACCCCCCTTAAACGTCAAGGGAGTTTCCTAATTCTGCAACTTTCTTTTCCTTTTAACTTTAAAAAAATAAAAATAAAAAATTCCCCCCCCCGACCCCAACGGTGACGGGGTTTTTAACGAACTCTTTAGCTCTTCAGATGACTTTTTGTACAGAGAACTGACGCAACGCTGTTTGTAGGGGAGAGAAGCTCTTCTCTGTGACATGTTGGGGGGCGGTGGGGGGGGGGGGGGGGGGGGGGGGGTCATTCCGCTCTCAGACGACTCCCAGGCAAAAAAAAAAAAAGATCAAGGAAATAACGGACTTTGGCGGCACTGGTTCCGGAACTCCAGACGGACGCGTTGCTAGGATACAGCGTGTTTCATCGCTCGGAATCGCAGATTTGCATATTACTCGTTCTTGAGTTCCTGGTCGGTTTCTGTAGAAAACCGCTGATCGTCTCATCAACTGAAAGCGCTCAGGTGCAATCACTCCCACTGATTAAGGTGGCTGTTGCTCCTCTGTCCTGTGTTTCCCGGGCAGTAGATTCTGTTCCCACCGTATGTAATCCACGGCGCGCGTTCCCGAACGTACGCAGCTGTTGGCTCCTTGCAGTGCGCCTCCGCCTCGTTCCCAATCTGCTTCCCTGCGCCAGAATGCTTTTTCATTCCGTTCCCATGAGTTTTATTAGGATTAGCACTATTATTGATTTCCACTATTCTGCACTATTTGTCCTCAGCTGTTTGGATAGATCTTCATTACCAGAAGCTTAGCATAGTGTCAAGTTGCCTTTTTCAATGACTTTTCCAATTACTTTTTTACAAGTTTTTTTTTTGTGTGTGTGTGTGTGTGTGCTTTCTGTATGATGACGGACTGACACCCTGCCAATAACTACGCTAACGCGGGCTTCCTACAGGGTTAGTGCACCCTTTAAAGCAGCTTAGTGCCTCTAATTGCGTTTTTAGGTTCAACAAACACAAATTCAGATACCGATAAGATCTATAAGTCAGCTGACCCTCTCTCGGTGGCTGATAAGTTTCTTCAAAGGACCGTGAAGGCATAGCCGTGTGTTTTTTAAAAACAGTAATAATTACTTCCATACCCTCTCTCTCTCTCACTGGTTCCCTTTTGTCGGTGGGGAGCCCAGCAGTTGCTACTTTAAAAAGAGGACACAGCAGATTACAGTAAATAAGAGAGGGAGAGAGAGAAAAGAATAATAGCCCACCTTGCAAGCCCGACTTTCCCACTGGCTTTATCGTAAGGAGACCTCCGCGCTCCTGGGACGAAGCGGCTTTTGTTCCCGGAGATTAAAAATGATTATGAGCGAAATTGCCGGTGCTCGCGGTGGATTAGCCGCAGAGCTGGCCGGGCTTGGCGCTGGCCCGGGCGTCGTTAGCCTGTTGTGCGGTATTGATAACTTGGCTCAGGCCCACGGCCTTTGTGCCGGTTTATCCGCTCGCAGAGAGATCCAATGTGCTCTCTCATTTTGATGTTAGGGCCTGTTAGGGAGAGCGGAAAGTAATTAAGAGTGAAAATCATTGTGGGGTAATTACATCACAGAGTAATCACAAAGGGGTAAACAAATATTGCATCATATTTATGAAGCACTTTTCACAATTTCAGGGGCCTTTGGAGTGAAGGGGGGGGGGGGGGCAGGGGACTCTCCTGAAACTCCACCAATGTGTAGCCCCCCCACCTGGGTGATGCACGGCAGCCATTTTGTGCCAGAACGCTCAGTGCAGAGCTGAGATGGGGAAGGGTGGAGGGGTGGGGGTGGTTATTGAGCCCATTACACTGGGGATGCTACAGACACCTTGCAAAGTGCCACCGGACCTTTAATGACCACAGTGAGTCAGGACCTCTGTTTGACATCTCATCTGAATGATGGCACCTCCTGCAACACAGTGTCCCATCATGATGGGACTTCGGTTTCCTTCCCAGAGACCTTTGCCGGTAATATTGTCAGCGTTAGTTGAGATTCTGTGATTGTGCCTCGTTGTTGTTGCTAATCCGTCGAATTTGGAATACTTTGAAATTCTCTGTGTCTCAGAAAGTTCAAACCTTTGTGAGGCGGAATGAGAAGCAGATGCTGGAAAGGGCCGTTAAAGTGATAATTGCGGTGCAATTTGGGCCAATCACTGTCCTTTTCACACAGCCTCAGATACCCCAAATAGAGCGGGAATCTCATGATTTAAGACACGCAACTATAGGACAGCGGCGTCTTAGAGCCCGAATGGACATCGCCACACGACATCGAGGCTTCATTGCAGTTTTGTCATTTTTATGATGTCAAAGTGAGCTGACAAATGTGATGTAATGATATGTTTGCCTCTTTATTTAACTCGTTTTTCTCAGTTAGTGTTGAAATACCTCCCCCTGCTTTGAGTCGGGGTTGTTTGGACGCTTGCCCCTGGCTGGGAAGATCAGTGTTTTCTCACGTGGGGAAACATAAGCCTGCCTTTAATTTCTGCTCGGAGGTGACCTAAGACACGAAGACGTAAAACTGCATGTTGAGCCGTTTACCCCGAACTCGATCAATAGCGGCACATCACTGGTGCAGAGCCTGGAGTTAGCGCCGAGAGGGAAATTAGCGTTGATTCATCATTCACACCCCCCCGTTTGAAATCGTTTGAAATCAGGAGAGTGACTTAGAGACCATGGGGGGGGGGGTTGAGGGGGGGAGTGGCGGGGGGGGAGGGAGGCTGGTCACTTCCTCACGCACTACTGGTTCAGAAAACCGTTTGATCCGAGACCCTCGACGGCCGAGGTCTGCTAGTATCTTCTGAATCTGCCCCCCATTACAGAACCCAGTAATCTCTTCCATATCCCCCGCTGAACCAGGAAGTCTCGCGTCAGTGCGCAGGCTGCCTTTGCTTAGTTCCCAGGTAAGCTGGGACGCTTTCCAGCACAGGGGGAATTCTGGGAAAGGTCCTCCTTTGACACTGTGGCTCTGTCCGAATCAGCACCCTTCCATACTATTGAGTGTGCTTGTTGAGTGCGCTGGATGAGAAAGTTGTCAAGTAGGCGAATTTTTCTCTAAATTTAGTGTAAATCCCCCGATGATATACTTTGCTTCGCTGTCTTTTTTCTTCACCAACAACAATGGCACGTGAGCATGACCATGCAAGGACGGGACATCTTCCACAGTGCAGTGCAGTAAACAGTACACAGTATGCTAGTACACAGGACACAGGACGCAGTAGATTGTGCTCTGAATTGGACACAGCCCATGTTTTGACAGCCTGCTCATGCATGTCTTTGTTAAGTACTTCACTGTAATATCATCGAAGGAGTAGCTCAGTGACTCAAACACAAATCTGGCATTACAGGTTATGGATTACACAATCCTACCTGCTTACAATTGTTTACACAAGACATTTTCGCCATCATTTGCCCAAATATGAAGGCGACTTTTACCCACATAAAAGACTATAATATTTCCCTTCACTGTAGTATGGCTGCTATGGAATATGCTTATTTCTTTACAGATATAAGAATTGTACCAGTAAAACTGAAGGATAAGACATACAGTGTCTCTGCAGCATTCTGATGCTTAATCACGTTGCATATCATACATTTCGTTTTCCTGCGCCCCCAGCCACACAGAAACTGCACTTTGCACACAGCCCTTATTTTCAGGTAAAACAATGCGGGGACAGCGGGGGAACAATGGATCGCTTGTGTAAAACGACACTGACGCCGTCATTGTGATGCAAATCAATGAATGCGTCCAGCAAGCTGCAGTGTGCCCATTCAAAGCCATTCAAAGCCATTCAGAGCCATTGAAACCCATTGAAACGCGTTCAGACCCATTCAGACCTGTGCCTCTGCCTGTGTGGAGGGCTGGGCTGACACACTTGTGACTTGCTGATAAAATGTCAAGAGCTGAAAAATGCTCAGATGTGACGGTGCGTACAACACGCACACACACACACACACACACACACACACACGTGTGCGCACGCACACAGACACACACACAGGCCCCTGGGTAAAAAAAAAAAAAACACTTTTGAAAGCTTTTGTTTTTCATTTTAGATTTTTTTTAAAGGAAACAATCTCATTCTGTGGTATGTATTGATGCCATAAGCACTTATCAGTGGAGTGGAGGTTGGTCACCGTTAGCTTTTTCTGACGTCCATGGTTTCAGCTATAAATGGGATCTCGTCGGAATGCAGAACTGAATGACAGAAATAGTTTTCTATTGCTTTTATTGTTTTAAATCGGTTTATAACCACGCAGTGTAGTTTATATAATGTGTTCTTTTGGATAGATGATGTAACAAAAAACTTTGGCGTTTAAAAAAAATACCTCTTTTTTAGCTGGTGTTAAACTTAGCTTAGCTCTTGCACCTGTCCCCCTCTCCCCCTCCCCCCCCCCCCAACGTACCACTACATGAATGGAAGTGAATGATGTTCAGGTGTGAGTGTGAGCTGAGAGCAGACGAGCGTGTGCTTTCTTCAGCTTCTCGGCTGAATGGGAGATTAACGCTGGCCACGGACTCTAAAGACTGCCCTCTTTCAGGGTCCAGGATTTATGGCCACCGCGCTCTCGCCCTGGTGAAGGGAGGAGTTCAGCCGTGAGGAGTGAAGAGGACAGTGTCTCCTCCTTTGTGTCTTTAGACTTTAGAACAGCTGTTGCTGTCGCCATTAAAATTAATCATTGGCACAGAGACTTGGTTTCATTATCGTCTTTTTTTTTCTTTTTTTTTTTTCCCCTGTTCGGAAAATCAGAAGTCAGGCTCAATTTTTTCACTCCTAAAAGCATTAGGGTTTCCCTTTCTTTCTTTCAAACCCACCCCGCCCCACCAAAAAAAACAAAACAACAAAAAAAAGAACAACAAAACAAAAACTCACTGAACTGATTCGGCTCATTGGCTCAGCAAAGGGCATTTCTTTGTGGGGACTTCTGTTTGCAATGCTGAACAGGAGAACAGCTCCCAGGTTTAAGGGCATGGAGGAACTCCTGGCCTGAACAGGAGAACGGGTTTAGGAGCATGGAGCAGCTCCTGGCCTGAACAGGAGAACAGGTTTAGGAGCATGGAGCAGCTCCTGGCCTGAACAGGAGAACAGGTTTAGGAGCATGGAGCAGCTCCTGGCCTGAACAGGAGAACAGATTTAGGAGTGTGGAGGAGCACCTGGCCTGAACAGGAGAACAGATTTAGGAGTGTGGAGGAGCACCTGGCCTGAACAGGAGAACAGATTTAGGAGTGTGGAGGAGCACCTGGCCTGAACAGGAGAACAGCCCCCTGGTTTAGGAGCATGGACCAGTGTTCCGTTGCTCCTTCACCGTCATCTTCACTGGCCTTGGTCTCTCACAGGAACAGGAAATGACATTACTGTGACATCATCCATGCCTTCTCCAGTTGGCCTATACATACTCCCTGCCCTTTTCGGCATTTCATTCATTTCACATCAGTTTTCTCCTGCAAACAACTTCTGATGATGCACTGCAGTCTTAATTCAAGCCAGCCCCTGCTGCCCATGGTTCATGCTGAAGGGGCCTGGAATTTCAAATTAAGAGCCCGCTTGACATTGTTTGAAGAGGTCTGTTACCAATAAGTGTATTTATTTATTTTACCATAACAAAACAATACCCAACTTATCTTTGTTAGGGAGGCCTAACAGACTCCGGTGTGGATTTGTATTTCCTGATAAAACTCATACCTTTGCATCTAGCTTTTCTACATTTAATGCTTATGTTACACACTATGACTCAATTTCTTATGACAATGAGATACAACTAAATTAAATTACAAACTTTTTATCAGTTGGTGCCAAGGTTTTTAGTTTTGTGTGTCCTTGCATATTGATTTTTGAAGCAAATAAATGGAAAGTTAAATAATGCAGTATTGATATACAATATTTCATTTTTACAAAAGAAAAACTTCACCAATGCATTTAAGGCAAATAAATGTAGCAGAAGTTTGGGTGGACATTTTCTTTGCTAAAGAACTTTGGTCTTGAATTAAAGTCTCTTCACTAATTTGTTAAATTGATTGCGACTTGGCGAGGAGATTCTGTACGGTATTTTTAAGTATAGTGCGGTGCACACTACAGCCAGCCTCCTGATTTAATTTAATGGTGAGAGGGAGCGAGCGCTTTTTCTAAACAGATTCTGTGAGAGAATCAGCTTCTTGGTTTTCTCAGTTTGTCCCATCTTCCTCTGTCTTTCATTTTTAACGGACAACAGTGATGTTTAGGAAACAATGAATGTTTTACCCCATGTGTTTAATGGAATAGTTTGCATGCATGGTGTTGATTGGGTACAGCATCTGAAAATGGCACTGATCCCTGCCTTTTAAGAGTAACTCAGGTGTACGTGCTTACCTGTATTCTGTCATCGGTAACAGAGACTTACCTGTACTCTGTCAGCAGTAATGGAGGTGATGGGAAGCACCTACATTTTCAGTCATTAATGGAGCATGCCATCTACAGTATGCCGTGCAAAGTAACTGTAAAAGAGCACATTTTCCTCAGTGTTGTACTTTTAATTAAAAACAGTCATCCAAGGGGGGAAAGGGGGCTTTAAAATAACACTAAAATAACATCTGAGATTAGCAGCAGCCTTGCTGGGATTGCCCATTGGCTTCCAGTGAAATTCTGTTGGACGGAAACCCGTCTTAAATACGAGAAGACAAATAGCTATAAAGGGTAACAATAAAGTGCGTGTCGGAAATTTGAGCAAGACACGGAAAAACAGATTGCGGCGAGCCTTCTGGGAAAATATCAGGAGAGGCAACAGCTAGCAACAGGCCAAGCGTCATCGGCAGGAAAATGGGGCCCTTGATGAAGATGGAGGAAAACGACCTTTCAACATGTTTCCTGTCTTAATGCAATAAACAAAACAAGGTTAATTCGGTTTGGAGCTCAGCTCTTGCCTCTGCGTTGCTTAACGTTCCTTCACAGCAAAAAAAAAAGAGGTTGCTGTTCAGTTTTGGACAGGTGTATCGATTGAACTCACTGGTGCCTTTCACAAGTCACAAGATCACCTTCCTGAAGCAGAGAAAAGGTTCATCAGCCGCCTGTGAAGTACAACCGAAGGGCGCACAGTATCACCTTTCAGTGCAAAATCACCTCTGATAGGGTATGGGGATGCCGTTGCCACGGAAACACAAAAAAACCCCCACTCACCTGATCCGATGGACCATTTCACAGGAAGGATAAAGTGCATTTAAAGAGTTTTTGGAGAGTGGGGGAGTGGGGTGGTGGCGAGGCGGGGGCGGGGGGGGGGGGGGGGGGCAGGGGTGAATCAGGAGAAGACGAGGTCTGATTCTTGAGTGGCTGTCGCTCTTCAGAAACACGACGCAGCGGATCGGCGATCGCCGTGATTGGAGGGAGATAAAGTCGGGGAACGCGTCGTGCGGTGCGTCATGTGACGTCCCAGAGGACACACGAGGTGAGCGAGCTCAGTTACTCCAAGGAGCAGAGTGACAAGGGGGCGGGGCTATCCCACTCTCCGTCACCGCCAGGGTCTGCGGGACACCTCTGCTGTCGTCAGGGCAACCGTCCCATCCCCTCCACCCTCGTCCTGATTCTGACATTTTTAAAAAAAGTCTTATGATGACTCACAGAAGCTCAACAGCTGTTTTTATCAAGCCGCTGAGTTGATCGAGAGTATAGCGGAGCAGTCTTACCCTAAACTTAGTTTTAATCAAAATCACCGACTTCTGCTGTTGCCATGATTGCATGCTTATTGCTGCGTGCATCTGTTTGTGTGTGCGTGTGAGAGTGTGTGTGTGTGTGTGTGTGTGTGTGTGTGCGAGAGTGTGTATGAGTGTGAGTGTATGTGCGTATGTATGTGTGTGTGTGTGCGTGTGTGTGTGTGAGACTGTGTATGTGTGTGAGTGTGTGTGTGTATGTATGTGTGTGTGTGCGTGTGTGTGTGTGAGACTGTGTATGTGTGTGAGTGTGTGTGTGTATGTGTGTGTGTGCATGCGAGTGTGTGTGTGTGTATGTGTGGTCTATGTGAGATTTACAGTGCGAGGGATGCCGTTACTTAGTGAGTTTCCTTCTGTGAGAGACGGCGGGTTTTCTCTCTTCCCGGTGGTATCCTGTGCCATGTCCCCACAAACCCAGTCCAGACCTCACAAGCGACACAAAAGCAAAAAATAGCCCAGCTCTATGGTAGACTACGATACCTGGAACAGCATTGCCACCTCGTTCCAAATGAACAATGACATCATCGCAATCTTCACCTTCTGTGGACTGATAAACTGCTGCCTTCCATTTGGCTTCAGGATGGTTGTATTTTATCAGCAAAGCAAATGTGTAAAAAAAAAAATGGAGAGTGCTAAAGATTTAGTTTCCAACTCTTGAAAATGTGCCAGACCTAATTTTAGAACTGCCGTGAAACAATTAGAGTTTTACAGATTTTTGCCTGGCTTGCCCTTTCTGACAGGGTGTGGAGACAGACGGTGTCTGATGCAAGCAGAGCGCTATAAAGGACAGCATACAAGTCATTACCAATTCTGAGGCACATTCAGTCATGATACGCTAGTTCTGTGAGCTCTGATACGCTATTACTATGTTATTGCTGAATTCTGACCGGTTATTACATGTAATTACTCAGTTATAAACAGTAGTCTGAGCGCCTCGTCGGCATTGCGGCCCAATATTGCAGCAGTTGAATGTGTTTTTCTTTTTCGGAGTTGCATTGGAGATGCAGGGAAGGGTTAAGCAGTAGGTTAGGTTCTGAGGTTTATCTGAGCACACGACTCTCTCTCTCTCTCTGGCCCTCTGATTGAGCACAAAGATTCCTGCAAACTGATGCTTTGGGTTTTTTTTTTGCAAGCCTTGCCCCCTCCAGCTGAATCCCTTTGAAGGGCTGAAGGGCTGGAAGAGGGCGTCTGATCCCAAAATCCGCAGTTAAAGATGACATTTTTACAGGAGATTTACAGAAGCTTTTCCATCTCCTGTGGACCTGACCTCCACAGGTATTATTGCAATGATAAAAGTCAGTAACGATTTTAGATGTTTTTTAATGATTGTGGAGCCTTTGCATTTGGCGAGGAAAAGGAACAAATCGGCATTAAAGATCAATTTACTGAAATATTTTAACTTGATAAAAGTTCATTTCCTGAGAGGCTTTTTTCCAACATTTTGTTCCCCTTTTGCATTCAATACTCACCAAATCAAAACCATTACTCCTGTAAAAACCTGTGTTTCTGGTCATGGTTTTAAAAAATTATTACATAAGGAACCCCCCCCCCCCCCCCCCCCCCCACCCCTCCCTCACCCCAATTTTACAGCAGTAACCGGGATCTTTTCCATCGGAATTTCTTGGGCCGTTGGTTTATGGTGGTGTTTCCCTCCCTGTTGTACTCAAAAAGTTTTATTTTGTTTTTTGTTTTTGTTCCGATCGTAGGAAAGAACGCGTGTTCAGGACTGACCCAGCCCCCGCTAAAGACCTGGACCTTGCCTCATCTCGCAAACCACTCCCAGATGGTACGCTGCTTTTTTATTAATATGCTTTCATAATTATTTTGAACTTTACTTGTTTGGCACAATGCTGAGCATTCTTAAACAAGCTGCTTTTATAGATTGTGGGAAAAGTTTGGCGGTTATGTGTGCTTTCTCCAGGAAGCCTTGGAGCCGTTGTTTTGTCCCTGTTGTTCAGCGATGCAGTTGGGATTCCATCACATGGTGATGTAACTCAGGGAAGGCAGGGATGTGCTCAAAGCAGGCTGTAGTATTCCCGCAGCATTCCCGAAGTATTCACACAGGATTCCTGAAGTATTCCCGTAGTATTCCTGTAGAATTCCCACAGAATTCCCACAATATTCCCAGTGGATTCTTCTGTGTGGTGATCTGTTTTCTTCACCTTTTTCTGTAATGAAGAGTAGAGACTCTGACCTGCCCCTCCCATTGGATATGCAGTATTTACACCAAATACAGAGGATCACACATGACCAACTTAGTTTATCGTCTGTTTAGGATTCTGTTGTCGTACTGAACAAAGGATTGACAGACACGGATGGTAACCTTAATGTGAAATGGTTACAAACATGTGAAAAAAGAACAGTTTAGGTTTCGATAAGTGCTCATTATGTGCTTTTTTGAATGCATTTTGTCTTTTGGGACATTAGCTGGAACAGGAGAAGACCGTAAATGGGGTTCATTAAGTATTCAGGCTGGTGCACAAATGTGCAATGAGCTAATTAGGCAGCGATAATAAGCAGAAATAAGCACTCAGTCATTCATTAGTTATTAATTACACACAAAGATGGTTGCCTCTTTGCACTATAATGCTATGTGTCTGATATTTCACAGCAGCAGTTGTAATCGCTCAACAGCAGCACTGAAGTTTGACACAAATAAATGCGAGCGTTCCTTTTTATTTTCTTCACAAACATTTTGTTTTTTGTTTCTGTGATCACTGAACGCCACAAACTGTGTTTCACAGTTCATGAAAAACTCCCTGACCTGGGATCAGTTTAATCCTTTAGCTGATTATGGTTAAGATAGGCCATGCGCAGAGTAAAGCTGGTCCTAGATCAGTGCACATATGAATATGGGGTCCAAATTTAAAATGAAGCAATCGGCTCCTCATGGCCCAGGACTGGTAGATCCCACAGAGCGTACTACATGGCGGGAACACGAGCATTGGCTGGAACAGGATCGATGGCAGGATCATGAGCGATGGCAGTAACAGGAGCGATGGCTGGAACAGGAATGATGACGGAAACAGGAATGATGACGGGAACATAAGTGGTGGCAGGATCATGAGCGATTGGCGGGAACAGGAACGATGGCGGGAACATGAGCAATGCTGGGAACGGGAGCGATGGCTGGAACAGGAGCGATGGTGGGAACAGATAGGATGGCTGGAACAGAAGTGATGGCGGGAACGCGAGTGATGGCGGGAACAAGAATGATGGCGGGAACAGGAACGATGGTGGGAACGGGAGTGATGGTGGGAACAGGAATGATAGCTGGAACAGGAGCGATGGTGGGAACAGGAGAGATGGCTGGAACAGGAGCGATGGCGGGAACACAAGCATTGGCGGGAATATGAGCGATGGCGTAAAGCGGCCATTAGCGTCAGGAGGAACAAACAGAGATGGGCCTGATCTGAGGGAGCGGACCCGCTGATTGCAGTCAGGTGTGCGGCCCGGTCCCAGAGCAGCACAATCAGCTGGTTCTGATCCAGGAGATTACCATCAGCTGGGCTCCATTGGGAGAAGATCGCAGTCAGGTGGATTGTGTGTGTGTGTGTGTGTGTGTGGGGGGGGGGGGGGGGGGGCAGATTATGTGGACACAAAATGCCATGATGTCAGACTTAGTCATTGCCCCCCAGTCAGGGTGATGTAATGTACCCCTGCCATTGATGGAAGGGGGCGGGGTGCCCATTTTGGGTAAAAAGACCTTTCTAACACCTGTTAACCAGCGACAGGTACCACCAGAGGGATACCCTACTCTTCAAACACTTTAAAATTTTTACTCCACACAGGGGATCCAGGCACCAGAATGACAATGAATCCCTGTTTCATTTCAAGCAAAACCTGATTCATGTTTCCAAATATTTCATGAGTAAAAAATATCTTTTTAAAATTTCTTCTCTGGTCCATCACTGGCTGCAGTGGAAATCTACAAAGAGAATTATGTGCCAGTCTTGTGCTACTTTATACAACTTTTTTTTATTTATATTTTTTATTTATATCAGTAACAGTGAGATATGAACCTGTGTGTACTGATTTGGTTGGGAAGCTTAATATTTTTTCATTTTTGATATCAGAAAGGTAATCATGCTCAGGATTCAAAACTTTTTCATGTTGAAAAATTTTCACGTTGAGAAATAATCAAATTAACATCCATCATTTGAATGAATGAGGTGATCATTGATGATTGATTAAAAAAAATATTAGCCTGAATGTAATTTTTTTTAAAGATATATTTTAAATAAGATATTTTTTTTAAATTATAAATTTAAATAAGGCTGCTTAAAATAAATCAAGCTATATATCAGCCACAAAATCAACCTGTATAAACATACATACACACAAAGTATATGTACATATAATTAATTTGAAGTTTTATGAAAGTGTAGTTTAATGGTTAAGGAAACAGGCTTGAATGTACAATGCTCAGTTGGGATGCTGTCATTGTACCCTTGAGCAAAGTGCTTAAGAAATTGCTTCAGCAAATATCTAGATATATTATCTGTAAAAATGTAAGTTGTTCTGGATAAGAACATCTGCTAAATGGCAGAATGTAATAAAATGATATCTCTTCAAAGAAGAAATTGAACTGCAATCTATTCATGAAACAGCGCTACTGATAGAATTAAATATGTGCAGCTTTGTTCAAATTACTTTAATTTGCTTTATTAGTGAGTAGTGTAAGGAAGTTTACTAAACAGTATTGCTCTATAATTATCTTCAGATTCGTCTTCGCTTCGTTATTTTCCCATTTCCCGTTAGGTGAGCCGACCTTGCGTCCGGAGGTTTCCGTCTGGGCCGTGGCCGGGTGCCGGGACCGGGACGGTGAATCACGGCTTTTACGGGAAGCGTGGCATTAAAGAAATTCAATTACGGGAGAACAAAACACGGCTGTAATTTACATTCTGTACGGGCGCAGCGGAGAGAGCACCTGGAATCCTTCTCTGCGCAGACGGCAGGTTTGCCGAGTTTCCGAACGCGCGCGGCCCTAACGACTTTAACAGCGAGGTTTGCCCCTCGCCGTAACCATAGCAAAGGCGGCAGTCGCCGTTGGCGACCCCGTCCGCTAGCTTGTGTGTGTGTCACGTCTGAGAGGCCCGGTCCTCAGCTACAGACAGAGAGGAGTCTGACCCTCTGCGTTCGTCGCCTCCTGGTAAAGCTTTTGTCGTTCGGAATAAGGGGGGGGGGGGGGTGACTGCTGACTGCAGAAGGCCCATGGTTTAGACGAGAGACGGGGTGGGGAACGGGCGAGGGGGGGTGCGGGACATAGGGTGGGGGGGTGGGAGGGGGGGGTGCTTTCCCCTTGGGGAGAGGTGGTGTGGAGGTTTTTGTGGAAGCCCCCTTGCTTTCACACCTTGCGGCCAATCAGAAACCTTGTGCTTGTGAAGTGACTTGAGGTGTTGGACCGAGCTTCTGACAGCGACACACACACACGCTCACGCATGCACACACACACACGCTCACGCATGCGCGCACACACACACACACACACACACACACACACACACACACGCACACACACACAGCCCTCACACTCGACCGACCAACCCCGAGCGATCGCACATTGACTCGCCCGAGCGCTCAAACATGAATTGAAGGATTCCTCCAGTGGTGACCGTTCACATTTGCATTTTCTGTTCCCACATGTGAAGGGAGAAGAAAAATGGCACATGCATGTTTTTTTAATAGAAATTATGGAATTATATTAGGGTCGTTTTTCACTGTCTCAGAAGGGCATTCATTAGTGTTGGCCCCAGGGTCTCACAGGTGGAGAAAAAGACTCCATAACATATGGCTGCACATGGCCAACCTATTCCAATGGCCTTCCCTGTCACTATGGAAATATATCAATACAGTGTATAGTGAGGAATACTGTAATACATTGAGTAATGCAGATATTTTCCAATACACATCAATACATTGTCATTTTTGCTTTGGAATAAATTCTGCTGGTAATATTCAAATATGTCCCACTGGCACCAAAGCAGCAATAATTTGTATTTATTACAATTATTATGTCATTATTCAATATGTTTCTCAACACAAACAATAATATTTTGTACATTTCAAGCAACAGCTTATTATTTAATAAACAAGTCAGTGCAATGTCTTGATATCATTGGTATGTGTAGTGAACACTGCAAATATTATCATAAAAGCCTTATGTTGAAACAAAAAAAATTATAAATCAACAATGCCGAAATATTGGATCTCCAGATACGTAGAGAGATGTTTTTGTGGTGTAAGAGTTGCTCAGGGATTGTGTGGCACTGTTGGCCTGTAATTCTGCAGTATGCAGACAGAGAGAAAGCTCATTAAGAGAGTATACACACTGATACATGATACCCCTCAGTCCAGTCTTAGTCTGAGCCCCTGGACTTACTTAGCTCTAAAGGGAAGAGGAATTTATTCACTTTATTTTTGGATTATTATTATTATTATTATTATTATTATTACTACACTCTTTTTTTAACTTGAACATAAATGGGGCTTTTCTAAAATTAGATGATTCCAATATTAGACGGCCGATAATCTCGGCAATATCAGAGCTTGAGATAGGGAATGGGAGGCTTAGCTCTACAGGCTTAAGTTTAACACCCTGGTCAGAGTTCATGGGCCTGTTATGTGAGGTTTCAGGACCCGTAGTCATCCCTTCCCTTGCAGAAATGGAATTTACTGCCCTTAAATATATATTTGGGCAAATATACAAATTACTGCTTCTTTAACATGCAAGGTACAGTATTTTTTTTTAAATACACTGCTGTGACCATAATTTCTTTCCATAAAGTGTATATATATATGTATATATATATATATATATATATATAATATATTCCAGTGTATTCAATTTCTGTAAGGGCTACCATGCTGGTGGAGCATTCCCAAATAAATAAGGAGAGTGAGAATAATTCCAAAATGAATAAGGAGAATGATGAGAATTCCCAAATGAATAAGGAGAATGAGAAGAATTCCCAAATGAAAAAGAAGAACAAGGAGAATTCCTAATGAATATGGAGAAGGATAATTCCCAAATGAATAAAGAGAAGGAGCAGAATTCCCAAATGAATAAGTAGAACGAGAAGAATTCCCAAATGAATAAGAAGAACGGTGAGCATTCCAAAATGAATAAGGAGAATGAGTAGAATTCCCAAATTAATAAAGAGAATGAGAAGAATTCCGAAATGAAAAAGGAGAACAAGGAGAATTCCCAAATGGCTAAGAACGGAGGAAAGCCCACCAGGAGGATGTCCTTGTTCTCCTCTCCTTGGTGGCTTCCGAAGCGCGGCCGTGGTTCCGGTGAGGTCGTTCCTAACAGCGACACATAATCAATTTACCGCCAAATGAGGAAATTACCCGTGGAGTAAGTGCAGGGACGATTTGTTTCAGTGGACGGGGAGGAAGAGCACCCTCCCCTCTTCACTGTGTCCTCCGTAAAACTTTGGCCAAACAGTGTGGAACCGAGCAGGGAGGGGGTCACGCTGCTCATGGCTGGGCTTTCTCCCATTTCATACAGACCCCAGGTTAGGCGGGGCCTTAGTCCTATAAGATCTCATTATCATTTGCATCCAGACTCCTGGGTAGGAGGGGCCTTAGTCCTATAAGATCTCATTATCATTTGCATCCAGACCCCTGGGTAGGAGGGGCCTTAGTCCTATAAGATCTCATTATCATTTGCATCCAGACCCCTGGGTAGGAGGGGCCTTAGTCCTATAAGATCTCATTATCATTTGTATCAAGACCCCTGGGTAGGAGGGGCCTTAGTCCTATAAGATCTCATTATCAGCTGTATTTTGCAACCACTCCTAGGTGTTCCTCTGTATCATGTGTCCCCCATGTTTATTCGGGCTTTTGATCTTTTTAAAGGAAGGAAATGTTACCCCGGCCGTACACAAAAGAAAAATACAGACCTGCTCCAGTGTTTACGTTTTATTTTTTACAGAGAAAAAAAATAACGAAACACTTCAAATGAACTAATATTTCAATGAAGGAGAAATCAGCTGGGTTTATTTTAAAGCTGCCCTACTATTTGTGTAGTAATTTGTGCCGTTCATTTCATAATGTTAGTCTTGGACTTCTCTTTGTGAGAGCCCAGAGGCCGGCTAGTTTAACCATTCCTGCAGTGTAAACACAGGCCCGTTTCTGTTCTAAGAAAAGAAGTCTGGGGGATGGTGTTGTCTGCGTTTCCTTCGCATGTATAACGCTGTGTATGTTTGAGTCGTCCTGCCCATTCTCACCCGGGCCAGGGGGGGTCTTCCGTTGGAGAAACACGGCCGTATCAGCTATTGATTACCTCATAACATGACCACCATGGTCTGCACAGCCGTATCAGGTATTGATTACCTCATAACATGACCGCCATGGTCTGCACAGCCGTATCAGGTATTGATTACCTCATAACATGACCGCCATGGTCTGCACAGCCGTATCAGGTATTGATTACCTCATAACATGACCGCCATGGTCTGCACAGCCGTATCAGGTATTGATTACCTCATAACATGACCGCCATGGTCTGCACAGCCGTATCAGGTATTGATTACCTCATAACATGACCGCCATGGTCTGAACAGCCGTATCAGGTATTGATTACCTCATAACATGACCACCATGGTCTGCACAGCCGTATCAGGTATTGATTACCTCATAACATGACCGCCATGGTCTGCACAGCCGTATCAGGTATTGATTACCTCATAACATGACCGCCATGGTCTGCACAGACGTATCAGGTATTGATTACCTCATAACATGACCACCATGGTCTGAACTGGCCGTGTTCCTGCGACGCACGCGTTGTCGGCGCCATTTTGTGCCCAAGCTAAGAGCGGCAACCTCACACTTTTTTCTGTTATCGTAAACAGCCAGCTGTCTGTTAGCGTTAGCCGCTAGTGTCTGAGGGACAGAGAGAGAGAGAAAGAGAGAGGGACAGAGAGAGAGAGAGAGAGAGGGACAGAGACAGAGAGAGAGAGAGAGAGAGGGACAGAGAGAAAGAGAGAGAGAGAGGGACAGATAGAGAGAGAGAGAGAGGGAGAGGGACAGAGAGAGAGAGAGAGGTCTGGCGGAAAGGCGGGATCGCGGCGAGCGCCAGGTCTGCACAGTGTAGCGAGATTCCCCCCGCTGGCGAGGGCGAAGGGGTTCTTTTTTCCCCCCACTCTTTCCCCCACTCTTTCTTAAGTTCATTTTTTCTTCGCAGCCTTAATGAGATTTCAAAGAACAACCAAGCGGCCGGGATTTAATTCTTTCAGTCGCCACTTCCAGGAAATGTGCAGGATGCAAGTTTTTACCCCCCTCTCTTGGGTGGATAAACCTGTGGATGTAACCAAGGCCATTTTGTGCCAGGACACACCCGGGCTAAATACTAACCAATGAGGCTGGATCAGAAAGTAGCAGCACAGGATAACCACTCCAGGATTTAGGGAAGTGGATAGTATATGTAATATGTTGAAAAAATAATAAATAAATAAAAAATCAAGATTGGGATACTCCTAATAATCCATCTCTATATGCGCAAATACACTAATTATGGCTGATTTCAGATACTGCAATATTTGTTTCCCCAAAATATTCTGCTGTAAAATGTATTTAATATTACATTTTCCAAAATGCCCATATTTTTAGGTGCAGTATATTATAGAATACTCCATTGCCTTCGTTACGCTCGCCGTCAGAACAGCGACAGAACAGGAATGGCCGTGCTCCTTCTGAGAATTACAAATCCAGTCCTTAGCCATGCTGTGGGTGCATACGTATCACATCCCGTTCACACCAAAATATCGCCGTGTCAAGTGTTTACGTAGTGTGAGCATACCGGTGGAAAAGGGTTCGCATTCACAATGCAGATAGGGTGTATGTTACGTTATCTACGCGGGGCTCACGGTTAATCAGAACGATAAGATAAAAACCAACAGCAGTAGCGGTAGCTGGAACATTGCGGTATTCTCATGAAACGTGATCCGGGAGGTTTGACCGTAAAGTCATTTAATTTCCTCCCTTTTCCTCTCTCGCTCGGCAAACTTTGAAGTCGGGAGTTGATGTTGCTGACGCGAGTTATTTTGTGGAAGGAGAGAAAGCGTTTTGTTCTGTGAGGCACATTAAACGAGCCAATGTGTCTTTTACTTCAGCTTCCGTAATTCCTACAGTCTTAATGTGATTTATTTTCACTATCAGATTTGTGTTGAATCTTATCCGCGCCTCGGTCTTTTCACTCGTTTCTCACGTCCCCCTTTTTCCCCGATTGAAGAGGAGTCGCGGAAATCCGTGTTGACGAGAAACCCATGCGTTTCGCGTCTATTTCTGGTGAAAAGGCTCGGTTCCTCGCTTGGATTTCCTTGACGGTGTAACGCCATACCGCTGCACCTTAGTGCACCTGTAAAGTATACCCTGTCAAGGGTATTTCCCTCTTCTCAAAACATGTCACATATTGCTGGCCTCCGTGCGCGTCCCACTTTTCCACGACAACTTAAACTGCAGCGCTTTCAAAGATCTGAAAATAAACATTTTAAAAATTGATGGTGGATGACATTTTCTAACTCTGTTATGACGGTCTTTGGGTTCAGGGTGGGTCAGGCGGGTATAGAGAGGTGAACTGCATCTCAGTCTTTGTATTTTGCAGCTTGTGTTCAGTTCAGATTAAAATGTACATATATGGTTACTGTACTTCTTCGCTTACGTTCTTATTACTCATTTTGTTTAGTCTGTTTTGCTGACAGTCAACAACATTTAGTGGACAGGAAAACAATCGCAAAGAAAATGACTTTTTGATCTGCATATTTTTAAAGTAGTTCTACAAACTGAGAATAAGAACTATGAATATTCATTAAAAGTTTACATTGAAACAGCAGGCCTATCAAAACACCTGTATCCATTGATTCAATTGGTTTAATTAAAGATTAGCCATCTTCTAATCTAATAGAACACCATGTGCTAATTAAAGGTCTTCTTAACATAATTAATGTGAGACATGATTAGTCTTCGGCCGTTTTAAAAATGAACTGTGTGTCCGTAACGCAGCCAGAAACAGAAATACGTTCCACTGCTTTTCACACATTTATTTCACAACAAAAGCAGGTCTTGGGGTGATTGAGTTGTCATGGAGACACACAAACACACATGTTCTGTAGAACCTCATGCAGTGATCAATCCTCTCCTGCCGTTCTCTAGCTGTAATACAGTATGTCCTGTGAGGATTGTTATTTATGGTGGGATTTAGCCAGTTTGTTACAGGATTTTTGAAAAAGATAATAATGTCCCTCAGTACATGTTGATTCATAAAGTCTCTCTGTATGTGTGTATTCATAAAGTCTCTGCGTGTTTATTCATGATGTCCCTCTGTTCATGTTTATTCATAAAGTCTCTGTGGGTGTTTATTCATGTGTGAAAGACCCGTGCTTCTGGAGTAAACAGAAGTGGGAGGGGTGACCTCTGACCCTGTCGCTTCCCCTTCCAGGCGTTACCCATAATGCCATGTGTGCAGCCGTGCGGAAAATCTTAGGCCTGTTCGTCAGAACTGCACACCTGCTTAACCAAGCACCTGCAGAACCACGCACCTGCAGAACCATGTACCTGCAGAACCAAGCACCTGCTCCAGTGTTTCAAGAGAGAAGGTGGACCGAACTACACAGGTATGTGGGGAGACTGAGGGGAGAATGGGGGGAGATTGTGAGGAGAGTCTGAGGGGGGACTTTGGGGAGACTGAGGGGAGTCTGTGGGGAGACTGCGAGGCTTTTAATGGGACTGTTGCTCAGGTGTCCCAGGAAGGGTGGAGGAAGGGAAGAGGTGGTTGAGTCACTTCGTCTGTCATTTTGTTTTCCTGGCATCTTTTGCAAGAGCGGATATTTCACAGCAAGGGGGAAGTCTGGTGTTAAAATAAAAAGGAGTGGTAAAATGTAAGGGAGTGGTCGGCTTGTGTTACAAGGAAACGTCTGAGTGGAAAGAGCATCATGTTAAAAATAAAATTAATCTGTGTTTCCAGTAACGGCATTTGTGGAGAGAAGTGACATTAGGAAAGAAAGACAGAAGAGAGGGACAGCTCAGTTTCAGGGTGAAATGGCGTCTTTGGCGGGAAGGGTTCCCAGCGTGCAGGTGGACCGGCTCTTCCCTCTCCAAACGCAGGTCGCCGTGAGGAATGGCCCAGGTGCCATTTCAGCTCCGTGAGTTTGGCGGCTTTCGTCTGCGGAGGCTCCTGCCAACCGGGCTCCACCGGAGGGTGGGGGGCGGAGGGGGGGGGGGGGGGGGGGGGGGCGGGAACAGAACACTCACGAACCCGCGACCTCCTGTCAAAACACCGCGCATGTGTCTGCGAACTTCCTGCTTTAAGAAAACAAAAAACCAGCGGGGATGGAAAGGTTGAGAAACTCACGCTTCCCCCCCCCCCCCACTCCACCCCTCCTCCTGCGTAGGCATCCTCAAAGCCAAGGAGCAAAATTCGATCGTCAATCTTCAAATCGGAGCGGCTCTTCTGGCACCACCGTCCTCTTATCGTCCTCGGGACAGGTGCGCCGTCGCCGCGGTGACGGCGGGCGGGGGGGGGGGCGCCGGTCGGTGATGAGCGTGTCCGTGCGTCAGCGCCCCGCCGCCGTTTGTTCTCGGTCCGTTAAGGTCGGCCCGTTTAGGCCCGGGGGGGAACGCGGGTCGGCTCTTAAGGTCAGGCGGACACAATCGGGAGTCTGTACGGAATTGTCCCCGGTCCAAGCTGCGCATCTCCCAGGCATAGATCCCACTGACATTTCCTTTGTGCTTCTGGGCAATGAGCAAAACCCTAAATCTTCCAGGGAGGCACCTTGCGTTCGTCAGAGGGTCTGTTGCTCCTCACCTACGCCCCCGTTCTCTCAGTGCTGCTCTGAAAGGGGGATTTCACCGTAATTTTACTGAATGAATGGAGACGCCTCGGCTTAAAACATGTAATAATTAATTACAGCACGGTTAAAAAAGAGAACAAAAGAACTTAGCCTAAAAGACCAGCGACCAGTAAAAGACCAATCAGTTTCCTCAACTTTTTTTTTTGTTGGAGTGTTGGGGTGGTTTCTGAAAAACCTATGCAGCTTTCCCAAAAACAATCCTTTTAAAAGATGTAGCTAATTGAAATGATATTATGCATCGTTTTCTGGATGTAGTTCTCAGTTAGACAGATCAAATCAATGGCCCTTATGGGGGAACCAAACCATCTCCCTAATTTTTTATTTTCACACAAGGGTGTATTTTAATACTCTTTGAATTTAGAAGCAGGTATAAAACGGACCACTGATTTTTCCCCATTCCAAACTTTCCAAGAATGCCACCAGACGCACACCATGTCTAACTCTGTGTCTTATTTCTGGGCTAAAACAAGTATCTGCACCCTTTTTTGGCTAAGCCTGGACACCCCTTGCTTTACCCTCTCTGATGCAACCTCCTGATTCCCGCTGGAAAACTCCAGCATTACGTCATGATCTGATATGAGGTTCAGTGTCTGTGCAGGTGCTTGTGATAACGGCAGGTAATCATGCTACGCTAAGAGCACGTGCTACGCTAAGGTAATCGTGCTACACTAAGAGCACGTGCTGCGGCCGTGCCCGGGGTCACGGAGCGCAAGCCAAAGCAGGTCACACGCCCTGGAGCGGCCATTTTGAGCCTGGCACAGCCCCAGAGGGCCTGTGTTTTTCTGCAACTCAGCCTATGGCCTATATTCAGTCAAAAGTTGTCCTTAAGTTTTACCGCTAAGTATTAATTATTTTCATACCTTTTTATTTACTCCATGAATGCACAGGTTTGGCACCTTTTTTGGAGATTGGCAAATAAAAACTCACCAAACGTACTGTATTTAGTAGAGGAATCAACGGTTAATTAATTACCCCTGTGCACCGAAGCGGAGTTCAGCGAAGGCGAAGGAAGGGGTCCCGCTCGAGAAGTCAAGGCGAAGGGGGAGCGTCCGCAGTAACCTGGCGTGTTATCTCCACTTTCGCGACCCCCCGTACCGATGAGCCGAACTTAGTGCCCCCGCCCCCCCTCCTATAACAACACCCCCTCCCGGCGGGACTGTCCTGCTGTGGGACTGCAGCCGAATCCGTGTCTGGGCTTTCAGGACCCCGCTGAGCGGGATGGCGGGATGGTGGCGGTACGGTCACGTCTCTCCCCCCCCCCCCCCCCCTCGGGCTCCTCGCGCGGTACGACCGGGGCTCTCTCTCAAAACCCCCCCCATTTTATTAAAAGTTATGTTTGACCGTAGAGGCTTTTTATTGTTGTAGTGAAACGGGAGCTCTGTTTACATTCGTAAGAAAAAGAAGCACACGCGTCTTCCCTTACAAAGAGAGGGAAAGAAAAAAAAAAGATTTAGAAAGATTTAGCATCACTGAAGTCCTACCGTAAGCACTTGGCTGCGTATCTTAGATATCATGGTGTGACTCTTAAAAATGACATATTCAGTAGGAACCAATTTAGGCAGAACTAATGCAGTCCAGACTTCTGAAGCGGCTGCGTGAAGTAATGCTTTCAGGCCCGGCTCAGCTGGAGAAGGAAAACACAACAGAGGGTTTCCCTCTTCCCGTGTAAACCTCTGTGCCCTGCAGACGCTTCAGTTTCTATTGCGCTCTCACACATGAGTGTGCGTCCAGCCTAGGTAAAACTTACTATGTCAGTGTGAAACTTAATGTACCAGCGCTGATTTCACACCGAGGAGTTTTCTGTGTGAGCTTAGCTTCATCTTTTTCTCGATGTTATTGTTATGGGGGAAAATGATTAATAAATGACGTTTTTTTTTCTCTCTCGATCTTACTGGAATATATGGGAGGAATCGCCTGTTTTCCGGTGATCAATGAGCTGCCTCCCTTCAGGTTGCGTTTAATGTGGAATGAATTAGACGATGACGCGTTGGGTGTCGCTGCCAACACACGCAGGACCGTAGGTGTGCTGGAGCGGATGCATTACATGCCACCCGGGAACGCCAGATGCGTAAACACTGCAGCGGTAACATGATCCACTTTGTCTTTGAGCGTTTCATGTCCATAAATCATTTCCTTGTTCTTGTTTTTTAAGTAATAATAATAATAATAATAATATTAATAATAATAATAATAATAATAATAGTAGCAGCCCATCTCTTTGCCATTGACATCCTGTTCCCGTGAAAATACCCCCGGGAAAAAAAAACTTCTTTATCGGTTGTAGTCAAAGGGTTTGTGTGTTAATCTTCTTATGAAATGCGAAAGTCACGGGTGTTATCTTGCTGTTCCCTCTTCAAATGCTTTTACAATAGCATTAGCCTGAACCGCAGCAGCCAGGTTAAACTGCCTCGGTCACAGTGTCAGCTTTATAGGGAAATACCCATAAATATAACAGACACGGGGAGAATCCGACAGAGCAATGCAGTCTCTTCTTCACCTGGGGATCTGGAGCAGACTCTCGGCTGCACAGAGCCCTGACCTCAACCCCATCCAACACCTTTTGCCTCAACCTCACTACCGCTCGTCTGGCTGAGCTGAAGCAAATCCCTGCAGCAGTGCTCCAACATCTAGTATAAAGCCTTCCCAGAAGAGAGGAGGTTGTTACGGCAGCAAAAGGGTGAACCAGCTCCATATTAATGCCCATAATTTTTGATGAGGTGTTGGATGTCAGGTGTCCGCATACTTTCGGCCCTGTGGCGTACTGCTTCAGTTTAAGTGGATTGTTTGTAAAAGTAGTTTGTATGTACGGGAAACCACCCCTCACTCAGATCGCTGTGCTATTCACTCTGCTAAATCCCTAAAAAATATACAGTGGTGGACTGTATGAATAAGTGTCTCAGCAATATTCCGGCCAGGCCTGTTGTGGATGAAGGTGTAACAGTTATGAACAGTTATTGATATGTGTTATTAAGACGCACGCCCTCTTTTCAAAAGGAAACCATGAAACCTTCCTGCTAGGCTATCCAGGAACAGCCCGGTTCATAATTCCGCCAACTCACCACCTTGTGTTTTCACCGGTAGCTCACAAAATGGCATTACTCAGCCGATGTAAACAGCTTGTTTGTTTTGATATCTGACCAGTGATGTGACTAAAGTCCGTGCCATGTCCACGCTTATCCAGCTTTCAGTGGGTAATGGCGTGCAGGTGTAGGCTTCCTCAGAAGCAGCCGGTTCAGGTGAAGTCATGCTGTTGACGTGATTCATCCCGCTCGGCTCACTTCCCATTATCCGTTCATTTTATCGCTCTTATCACCTGTATTCTTCTGTCTGGTTCCTCTAGCACTTTCATGTTAGGCCTGTATCTCCATCCAGCACTTATATTGCACTCGTATCGTTATCTTGATGTTGTGGCTCGTCGTCGTGCCTCATTGTTTGACTTGACCGTAACTTTTCTGGCCTAGCCTATGCCTACTGTGTGAACTGGACTTAGCGTGTTCACGGCTACGCATAACTGTTGCATAATGAGCATTGCACCTTATCGGACCTGCGTTTTCTAGTTGCTCCAGTGACCTTCGGTGCTTACTGTACGTCGCTTCGGATAATAGCGTCTGCCAAATGAATGTAATGTAAACGTGAATTTGCATACAGATTTCAAATGACAAGCCCAATTGTGCGTTTATACTAACGACTGAGAACACACACAGGTTTTATGTTTCCCTGCAGTCCTGCCAATAAACAGAGCAGCCAGTAGCAGATTAAATTACAGAGAGAATATAAAATTACACTCACAATGGGAGCCACTGTTAGCCAGAGTTAGATTTTTTATATTATTCAAATGTTTAAAATAAATTTAAATAGGTTCTCACGAAATAACGATTATTATATTTATATGTAAATGGAATGCACTGAAAATATATTGAAATACAATGTATCACTAAGATACTGCAACACATTTCAGTGTATGGGCAAGTACACAAATTATTGCCACTTTCATATGCTGCAGTATATGTAAGATTAAATAATCTTAAATGTACATATTGTATTTTCAGTACACATAGATATGGTTTATTGCAATATGTCCCGTTTGCATGTGGAGATATACTGTGCTCCAACTTTCACCCACTGGATAGTTTAGCCCCTAAAATATAGTTCTCTGTGTGTTTGAGAAAATCAGACATGTAGTTGTGTGTTACCAAAGTCTCCCAGGGTCAGTACGTAGGACAGACTGGGGCATCGTGTGGGCAGGGAGTTTTCTGTGGATGGAGCGAATGCCTACATTCAGGCAGCAGCAGACGCTAGTGACCTTTGCAGTGATTGTAACCCATATGGATGCCCCCCTTCTACCTGCCGGAGAGACGTGGGTGATATTAAGAGAAAAGGCATGGTACCATTTGCAGAGTCCTCCAGAGTCGGACGTTATTGTGCCAAACGCATGAATAAATATTGGGTGCAATATATATTCTAATTATAGACTTGGCTTCTTTGGAGTGGAGCCTGTTTGCCTGGCCAAAATACAAAGATGCGGAAACTTTTTGGAAAGACAGACCTTTTGTTTTGCTTTAATTTTTCTGGTCTGTCTTTCCATTAAGTTTCCGCATCTTTGTATTTACCATTAGCATTTAACCCTTTAAGGTGTGAGATCACAAACACATTGTTAGAATGTTCTTAACTGTACATTCTAAGGCTGATGTCACAATCACTGCTGGTGACTGAAAGCGAAATGGAGTTCTGGAACTCTGACTAAGAAAAAAAAAAAAAACATTCCAAAGAATCTTTTCTTCAAAGGGTTAAGTGCATAATGACTTCTGGGTTTTTTCGCATGTGACCAAGTTATCAGCCACAGTTATCAGCAGATTAACAGGAGTTTGATTTCCAGGTCAACCTTTCAGACCTGACACGCAGTCAGCGATGTTTTGCAGTATTATTCATCCATGAATCAGCACGAATATGCCAGATTACACCCCGCTGCTCAGGATGCCTCCTCTCTCATCCTTCCAGTTAATTCCCAGAGAACCTCACTTCCTCCTTCTCCATTTGTTATGCACCTGCGGAATGTTTTGTGTTTTTTTTGCTTTCAGTCTTTCCCTATATAAGCAAGGTGAGCAAGCGTGTAGCCAGAGGCTGATTGCAGGAAACAGTGAAGCAGGAAGGGCTGGAGTGAGGAGTGGGAGTGAGGCAGTCAAGGCCAGGACAGGCTGTTTAGAGGAGACAGAAGGAGTTTGTGAGCGGGGTCCCTGCCGCTGACGGACACCTGGGGTGCTGATTTGGCAGAGAGCCGTTGCCGACAGCGATATGTCCAATATGCCTTTGCTCGCTGGGACACGACAGAAGACTGACTACAGGACGTGAATCTGTTTCAGGGTAAAAGAACCTCGTGATAGTGGCCTGACTGTAGAAAGTGTGTGAGTGTGTGTGTGTGTGTGTGTCTGTTTGGGGTTGACTTGCTGGGAAGGGGCAAAGACTTGACTTCAAAGGGTTTAGAATGAATCGGGGGCCCAGTGTGAGATAACGTCCTCTGACGGGCTAACAGTATCATTCCGGAACACGGCGGGGACACACTGACAAAGGAGAATCATCAGTCAGAGAGCCTCGTGTGGGGGAGGGGATGGGGATGGGGGGGTGGGTCGGTGGGAGAAACAGGTCAAATCATTATCTTAGTTCAATTAGCAGCTTTCAAAAGGCAATTATGAGAAGAGCACTGTGGATGTCCACCCACCCATTCACCGACCCCCCCCCAATAACCCCCCCTCCCCCCCTTTTGCATTCAGCCTCCACCTTCCATTCTCCGGGCTCAGCTGAATGGCTTGCCCTCTGCTGAGGTGCAGCCATGCGTGGTGCGGTAGATAGCGGGAGCGTTCGGCGGGACGCTATTTAATTGAATTGTTTAAAAGCCTCCTGGCGGGCGGTAATATCCCCCTTCCGCCGCGGCTCCTCAAAGCTTCGGCTGATCGGGTCTGCGGAGGAGCGGCTCGCGCGGCCGCCGAGCGCGCGGAAGGACACGTAGCGCACGCGCGCTTACCGTTAGCGGGGTACACGCTTATCGTTAGCAGAGTGGACGCGCTTATCGTTAGCGGAGTGGACGTGCTTATCGTTAGCGGAGTGCACGCGCTTATTGTTAGCGGAGTGCACGCGCTTATCGTTAGCGGAGTGGACACACTTATCGTTAGCGGGGTGCACGCGCTTATCGTTAGCGGAGTGCACGTGCTTATCGTTAGCGGAGTGGACGTGCTTATCGTTAGCGGAGTGGACGTGCTTATCGTTAGCGGAGTGTGTGCTTATCATTAGCGGAGTGCACGCGCTTATCGTTAGCGGAGTGGACACACTTATCGTTAGCGGGGTGCACGCGCTTATTGTTAGTGGAGTGCACGCGCTTATCGTTAGCGGAGTGCACACGCTTATCGTTAGCGGAGTGCACGCGCTTATTGTTAGCGGAGTGTGTGCTTATCGTTAGCGGAGTGCACGCGCTTATCGTTAGCGGAGTGCAGATGCTTTTCGTTAGCAGAGTGCACACTTATCGCCCGCTTCTGTTTACTTCGGTTTTGAAAGCAGCACAAAGCAATGAGAGAGAATCATTCTGTCCAATCAGTGAAGTAGTTATTAAACGCATATTTCACTGTATTACGTACAGTGATGACATACGTAAGTTTATGCATCCACTTATTCTGAAGTTCATTTAATGTTAAAATTTCGCATTTAAAGTTTGCTCAGTAGACACACAGCGATTGAGAGACCACGTCATGCAGAACTCAGCCTTCGCCAGACACCAGCCCCCCCCCCCCCCCTTTCCCCAGCCCCTCCCCGGCAGTGGCCTTCTCCGGTTAATGGCCGTCGTTAAGACAGCAGGGAGGAAGTCTGTCTGCTCTGGCTTGCGTATGACGAGCTCGGACGAGGGCCACCGTTCGTTAGAGAGAGAGAGAGAGAGAGAGAGAGAGAGAGAAGCGCAATTAACCAGCGCAATTAACCTTTAGGGGGGCGGCGGGCGGGGCGGAGGCCAGGACGGATGACGCCATCCCGCGGGGATATAAATCCCGCCCCCGCCGCTGCTCGCCGCTCGCCGTCTCAAGATCAATCGGCCGAACAAACCCGCCGCAAGGACACAGCGGGGAACGGTGAGGGCGGCGGACATCATCGCCGGCCGCTGCCAGGAAGTCCTTTCAGCTTCTGTCCTGTTAAAGGTCACATGGGCCCTGCAATGTGGAATGGCGGTGCGTCACATGACATTCCCCTGGCAGACACCCTTACGCCAGTCTGATCATCAGTCTCGGAATGCTCGGAATCACAAAGGTGTGACATCACCAGCTGGCCACAGAAGGGCCGTTTATAATCAAAGGGCCTCATTCACAAAAATTATTATTACTTTTGTTCTTAAAAATGTTCCTGTGAAAAACCAATGTGGGATTCTTTTCTGTGCGTATCCCACATGTATGAGATGATGAATGCTGGCTGTTTGTAAGTTTTATGTGCAGTCCTGTTCATGTGATTAGCATAAGGAAACAGCCACGATAAACAACAAACGCAGATAAGAAAAAAAATGATGAATGTCTAAATGTTCTTGGAAATGTTCTCACACACAGTTTACAATCGAATATGATCATACACGTTTTGTGAATGAGGTTCAATAAGTGTAACAAGCCAAATGATTTTTGATTTTTTTAGAAAGTTACAAAAACTTTTATTTACATTGATCGCACCTTTCATAGTTTCAGTCATCACCCAAAGCAAGTCAGCAAAATGAAAACAGCAAAAAACAACACAAGAAGTGTATGTAATATCTGATAGTATGTATGTGAAAGCATATTCATCAGGGGAAATGGTGCGCAGAAAACAGAATATGTTTTGATAAATATGTTTTGAGTGCTCACATCAGAGAGTGGGACGGGGGGGGGGGGGGGTGATGACATCAGAGCCTTGGGGGGGTTGGGGGGGGCTTGAGAGGGGGGGGGGGGGGGGGCAGAACCCTCGCAGAAACCCGTGCGCCCCTGCTGATAACAGCCTTGCGGGGGCTCGACCTTTGTCTCCTCCCCCTTCCTAAATCAGCCGCCACCTGCAGACACAGATGCTGGGAGCAGGTTGCGGAGGACAATGTCCCTGACAGGCCCGGCTGTGTGACCGCCGGGGCGGGGGGGTGAGGGGGGGGGGGGTGCATGTTTTTGTCTCTCTGTCAGTGACGTATGGGTGCTTCAGTAATGATGAGAGTAAAGAGGAGGCTCGACACGGTGCAGGGCAAAAGGGAAAAAAAGGAGAGAACAACAAGCCCCCGCTTCAGCCTGCTGATTGGATCTGTTTTTATGCCCCGCCCCCTCCCACCAGAGCAGGTGCACATGTGACGAGCCGAAACCCCGCCCCTCTACATTGCGCGGCCCGGCCAATCACGATAGTCCTTGCAGAGATCACTCTGGTGCGTGTGCTTTCTTTAAAAACTCCATGGCGGTGTTTCTCTCATCTTGACCTTTTCTCTCGCATAAGCTGCTTCTGGAGCACAAAAGCATTTCAAACTGCTTTATAAACTCAGACGATGCTGTGTCCAATGTCCGGTTGCAGGGTGTTGTACACCTGTGGTGACAGTAACACCTGTGGTGACAGTAACAAGGTAAACTCAACACCTGTGGTGACAGTAACACAAGGTAAACTCAACACCTGTGGTGACAGTAACACAAGGTAAACTCAACACCTGTGGTGACAGTAACACTAGGTAAACTCAACACCTGTGGTGGCAGTAACACCAGGTAAACT